>NC_092867.1:724215-773352 GCF_032062135.1 Pyxicephalus adspersus | reverse complement strand
ACTATGTAACTACGTGATTATTAGAAGTCCAATTCCATTCTAAAATTAGAATTAACGATATCAAGTTCTCTATGGGCAATTTACACATAATTGAATAGTCATTAATGGAGAATACATGAGTATATAATAATGGAGAATATGGTGTACTCACATATGGTTATTTTACTGTAGACCAGAGAATCTTTCAATGATAAAGCAATCATGGGAAGAAAAATACTCTAAAACATGAAATAGGAAGAAAAGGAGAGAAGAAAATGTTTTTGTTTTAATAGGGGATCTATTCAAATTTTACTAATGACAAAGTGATTCGAGCTGTTTCATAAGAAGGAACTTACTTGGTATTTTGGTGGTAAGTGGAAAAAGCAGCGAGTCTGCAGCCAGCCATAGAGTTAGGAGTTAAAAACGTATTAATCACGTATATGTAAAGGTGCGCATGTGCCTTAGGGGCGCAGTAGATGTTATGAAGTCTTATTCTACTCTCAAACTTCTGCCCGGAGGGGAAGTGGCTATGTCTGGCTAAAGAGCTCCTGCTGGGTGGAACACGCATGCGCATAGAGTTTGGGATATAGATCTGGGAGGTACTAACTTTACCAGAACCTCCCACTGGGCATAGATATTCATGATATGAGTTTATCTTCTGTCCCCACTTAGGCACCTGCCTGCGGGGAGACTTATGGGAATCCCTTGAACAGGCAAGTCCTGGACAGCGGAATAGCTCCGGTGCCAAAACCAGAGGCGGGTAATGACAAGCATTGGGGAAACCCCCCTAGATTGGGGCCTCTGGACCCTCGTAGAGACCCTCGGGGGGGAGGAGACGGACAAACAGAAAAAGAAGTAAGAGAACCTAATAGGAAAAAACGAAAAACAAAAATACTCTAAAATTAGTGTTGGTGTTCGAATTTGGGTTGTCCTTATATTGGACCTGAATATGGACGTTTGAATTCAGATAGACCCGACTCGAAAAACTCGGGATTTGATGGCACAAATTCGGGGCTCTGAATTGTGGTAGCCCCTTTTAACAAGATGTCTCCCAAATGTCCAACCATGGGGAATAAGTACAGGGGTACATATTAGTATTATGTATTATTATGTATCTTTTTATTATGTATCTTTCTAAATGTATTTGGAGGCTATAGAAGCTCTACACAGTCCTGCAAAATAACCCGAATTTTCCCTCCATTAATGGTATTCGAATTTGACGTTCAATCACCCGAACAAAATTGGCCTATTCGATCGAATGGCCATCAAATTGAATAGTGAGATATTCAACCAACACTAATTTACATTACAATAAATTCTACAGGGCCCTTTATCAGACCTTGGTCCTAGCAGGTTGAACCCTTTCTCTCTTCAATCTGACGGTAAGGAGGAAAAGAAGGTTGTCAGGTAAGAGTTGGGGAAATACCGGGGAGTGGCTGCTTCCATAGTCGGCCACGTGATATGTATTCGGGGTATTCAGAGACAGGTGAGCGGGTTGGTAGAAGGTTGAATATTGGTGGGCGACTATGGCAATAAGGTGCAGGAGATCCGTAGGTGGTGGAGGAAACGCCATTCCAAGGGACCATGACACCCTAGGCCATGACCTCAAGAGGAACCCTGGTTGAGAAAGGTTACTTCATACGAACAAATTGCCAGACGGTGCTTTAAGGCCATTGCCATATGTTGATAGTTTATGAATTTCAATTTTTTTGGCAAAAGAATTACAGCCAATATGGAAGGTTAATGTCTAGTGCTTTAAAGAACAACTAAACCTGAATGTCTTTCTCCAGGACAATAAAACATTATACTTACATTGTAAACCTTTGAACAGATAACTTATAAAAAACATAATATTTTACAGAATCCAAAAATAAACGATTTATTAAATCCATGTAAGGATGGAAACATCTCTGTCCTTATTTTTTCTCACACATGGGAATTTTTATACATCAAGCCATGTGGCAATTAGGAACAACCATCCATAAATGTAACACTAAATCATTTATTTATTCACATTTATTCTTGCCAAGGTCATGTGTCCTTGGATAGAATCCCACCACACTTTTCAGGGTATAAATTTAGGACTGGAACATTATTCACCAAACATCCCAGAGATCGGCCATGAAGTTCCTCCTGATCGCAGTGTTGTTGGGGGCGGCAGGTAAGAATTTATTTTGTATCATACAACAGCTTATCAATGTAAGTTACACGCAATGGCTTTATAATGCTAATCAACACTTTAGAATTTTCTGGTGAAAAGCTGAGCTCTATCAAATACACAAATAATATAACTCTTTAATAATTCAATAATACATTTTTTGATGCAAACATAGTTACTGAGGTTTGGCTGATACTACCCTATGCAGTCCATGGCCAGTCCTGCAGACTGAGAGAAGAAGAAACAACACAAGGAGACAAACAACAGTCAACATAAGGGTAGATTAAGGAGCCGATCACTCTTCGCTGCTTCTTAAGTGTCAACCAAAAGAGAGTGTCAGTGAAATGCTGGACTCCAAGTATGCAGACTTTAGTCTTGGGCCCTGATTTATTAAAGTTCTCCAAGCCTGGAGAGAATACACTTTCATCAGTGAAGCTGGGTAATCCAGCAATCCTGTAATGGATTTCCTAAAAGTCAAGCTATTTGTTAGAAAATATTTTCAATCCTGGACCAGATCCATTCCAGATTTGCTGGATCACCCAGCTTCACTGATGAAAGTGTATCCTCTCCAGCCTTGGAGAACTTTAATAAATCAGGGCCTTGGTGTCAGTTGTCTATCTATTGGCCAAACTATTTCTACATAAACTGGCTGACCAGTCTTACTTCATAACGACCGATACAATATGATGACCTGTAATGCAGCCACGCCATTCAAGGTTCTCCTGTATAGCTGTATGATTATTTAAACATGCGTCGGTAAAACAGCTCCTGTATCTATGTATTTGGCTGGGCGCCTAGGATCAGGACTTAGGCAATTTCCTTTATTAGTAGGTAAATAAGTTATTGTTCAATTTTCAAATTTACCATTTAATTGCAGCTGCCTTTGATGATGATGACAAGATTGTTGGAGGTTACACCTGCACCAAGAACTCCGTCCCCTACCAGGTCTCTCTGAACTCCGGATACCATTTCTGCGGGGGGTCCCTGATAAGCAGCCTGTGGGTGATCTCCGCTGCTCACTGTTACAAATCGTAAGAACAATTCTTCTTGTTTAAATTCTGAATGTTTCCTGTTTGATATGGAAATAATCAAAGATTACCTGGTTGAAAGTTATTTTTAGGATTATTACATTCTTTATATATCGTCATTAAACAAAATAAACTCACAATGAATAAAATACGGTTAAAATAGTTATGGTTTAGGAAACCTGGACAAAATGAAATTCTAAAAAAAAATAATATGATAATGGATGACGTTGTTCAGCATTATTTTTCTTTAAGATGACAATATTCGATATGATATTCATAAAGCAATATATAGGCTCAGAATTGTGCAGTTATGTTTAAAAGAAAAAGCTAAGCTAAGAAAAAAGTTTTGACATTCTTCTGCATTATTGTTCCAAAGAAAATTTTGAATTTTGTTTAAACTAGAATCAGCCAGCCGAGTAGCGTTTTCAATAGGAGCTTAGCAATGGTAGTCAGCCATTATAAATTGGGTGAGATTGGGAAGACCCAAAACATCTCAAAGAGAAGAAACCGTGAGAGACAGCTTCAGAATAAATAATAATATTGTACTCATCACTTCCTTTTTTAAGGAGGACCTAATAAAAAATAAGCCCTTAGTTGAAGCCTTAATGTTCTCCAACTGGTTTCCATATTACTCAACCTAATTACAAAAATTGGTCCCAAATGGGACACTGATGCTATGAGAACGTATAATATTGTTTATCCAGCAACATAAAATATTAAAGGACTTTCAGTAATGAAGTTTAAAAAATATTTTCCTATTGATTTACCATTATTCCAACAGGAGTATTCAGGTCAGACTGGGAGAACACAACATTGCCGTGAATGAGGGCACCGAGCAGTTCATTAACTCCGCCAAGGTCATCAGACATGGAAGCTACAACTCCAGAACTCTGGACAATGACATCTTGTTGATCAAGCTCGCCTCTCCCGCCACCCTGAACTCCTACGTCAAGGCCGTGTCTCTGCCCTCTGGCTGTGCCGCTGCTGGCACCAGCTGTCTGATCTCCGGATGGGGCAACACCCTGAGCAGTGGAAGTAAGTAGGAAAAACTAATCTTGTGTTTCACGTCATCAATCATAGAAGCTTTATATTTTGCTGACTTTTTTTTTTCTATTTCTAGCTAACTACCCAGATCTCCTGCAATGTCTGAATGCTCCAATTTTGTCAGACAGCCAGTGCCAAAACTCTTACCCCGGTGAAATCACCAGAAATATGTTCTGTGCTGGCTATCTGGCCGGTGGAAAGGATTCTTGTCAGGTAACCTGAAGTTGAGATTCTAGTACATAACAATGAGATAACCAATGTTTGCAACCAATATTTACTACACAGAAGGTTGAACAATGTTCTGGTATCGGAGCCTCACTTTAAATAACGATTTATTAAGTATGTTACATGGTAATCATGGCGTACAGAAATTTTTGCATTTGTATGTTAGATAGAGATGAAATCATTACATCCATTGAGGAATGTTTGTTTAGTTATCCACTGAAAAGTGGGCAAGTTTGCATACACTATACACAGTTCTCCTGTGACCCAGTTTCTTGATGGACAAACATAAAAATATATTGAAAATCTGATAAAAGCCAAAGTAGTTTGGCTTCCCAATGTGTTTTGCCGATAAGGCTTCCCAAGGGGAGGTTGATAGGGGTAGGTTAAGTTGTATTTCCTGATGGTAGTAGGGTATGAGGAGATAAGGTGAGTTGTGGGGGCAACAAAGTAGTCATGTCTCTCAATAAAGAGAAGCTAGACAAACCACGTCCTGATCCTAGGAGAATAGGGGAAGACTGAGTAGATGCTCCATTGGCTCCCTGATTACAATAATCAAAGAGACCCTCACAATTAGATAGACCCCCATATTATTTAAAAGCAAAGCTTCCCAATCAGGGTCCGTAGTCCTGGGTCTCTTCTCCAGCAGGTCCATATTTACCATCTCTGATTGCTGCAATCTGCCATGTCTTTGAAGCCTAATGTTACTTTTAGGTAACTTTAGCACAATTACATGCTATGTGCACCCAAACAAGAAATGTTTTAAAATTGCCACAACCTAAGGAGTTCCCTCCCCTGCCGCCCCCTGTTCGTCCCCTGCCAAAAAATACATGAGACTCCTGATCAGTTTGGGGAAGCAGCAGTCTCTGCTGAGAACCAACATTCAATTTGCTCGGTCAAAGTTCTCTGATAAGCAAGGGACATAATTTATTGGTCTGAATCAGTTGGGGGGAAGGGTTGAACCTCTGTGAAGTAGAAGACGTTCAGGGTACAGACTTTTTGAGTAAGGCATTGACCATTCTGTAGCACTTCCATAGATTTCAATGACATTGATAAGGAAGAATCAAAAGCAAACGTTCTATTTCTCTTGGGTGTATATGTGCCAAAAAGTAAATTGCTCTTTTTGTTCCAGAATATTTTGAAATTGTTAAATTGATTGAAACATTTTTTCTCCTCAGGGTGACTCTGGTGGCCCCGTAGTGTGCAATGGACAGCTCCAGGGTGTTGTCTCCTGGGGATACGGCTGTGCCCAGCGGAACTACCCCGGTGTCTACACCAAGGTCTGCAACTACAACTCCTGGATCTCCAGCACTGTGGCTGCCAACTAAACTATTTATCTATAAGGATTATTTCTAATGTTCTCATAAACAACCTAAATAAAGTTACACAGAAACTCTAATTGGCAGTGTGCTGTTTTGTTTTTGTTTTTATTTTCCTATTTAAATATTCAATATTGCAGAAAGGACCTTTGTGCTAATGATGAAACCCAACAAAATATGTTAAAAACACAAATAGAAAAAAGGCAAAAAATACAGTAATAAAAAAAGAAAAATGAATTCCTCTTACTTGGCAATAGTATAGGAGGAAGCAGAACCAACCAATAATACCTACGGGAGACGCGTGATCCTGACATTGCCAGAAGGACTGGTTTTACAGTGGCCCTAATGGGATCAGAGGACATAACACTCCATTAAAAAGTTTTTATTCATTCATGTGTTCTATCAATGGAAAATCTCCTAACAGTTTCCTTTACTTGCCTTCCTTCTCTAAAACCTTTTTAGAAATATCTGATTAAAATGGAGTTAAAACTGAGGTCACCAATACAACCAGGTAACTATTTCTAGGAAGGCAAACACTAGCTCCTACCTTCACCTTCTTTCCTTAGTTCCTACATTTACCAAATCAAAGAATCCTATTACAAAACTCCAACAGCTTCTCATGTGACCCCTGTGCCAATAGCCCAACTCCAGGCCCTGTTCCATTCCAGATTTCCCCTTATAGCAGTAGTCGCCAACCTTTTTGGGCTGACAGAACACTAAATATACTGGCTGCAGACCGCACATGCACGGGGAGCTGGGTGTCACTCAAAGGAGAAGAAACTTCCCGTTTAGTCACATCATGATGCCAGAACCGGCCCACTCCAGAGACAGAGGATCCGTAAACACAACCAGCCCACTTCCTGGAGCCTGAAATCTATTTGGGGGACATGGTCCACGGCTCTGGCCAGTGCGTCCCATTAGCATGGTCCTTCTCCTGACCCCACTCAGGGGAGCACCAGCCAGGGCCACGGACCACCAACATTTTCTTGTGGATCACCGGTTGGGGACCACTACATATGGTTTATACACATTCACCGCTTCAACTTTATTAGATACGCCTTGTTAGTACCAGATACCTTTCTTCTTCTTTTTCTCATATTTCTTGATCAGGTACATTCACACAATATCTGCAGATTTGTTGGCTTGCACATTTATATTGCAAATCTCACTTTTTACTGCATGTTAAAGATGTTGGATTGAATTCTGGTGCCTGTGGAGCCTTGGAGTACAGTGAACTCATTGTTTTGTTAAAGAAACCAGTTTGAAATGATTTGAGCTTTGTGACACGGTGCATCATTCTGCTGAATGTAGCCATCAGAACATGGGGACACTGCCATCATAAAGGGATGAACATGATCAGCAACAATATTAAGGAAGGCTGTGACATTTAAACCAAACTCAAACTGGTACTAAGTGGCCCAAAGAGTGTCCAAAAAATCCCCACACCATTCCACCCCCATCACCAGCCTGAAGCACTCATAAAAGGGGAATGTATCTATGGTGTTAGGTTGTTGATGCCTAATTCTGACCCCACCATCAAGATGTTACATCAGAAATCAATCAGAATAGACAACATTTTCCCAATCTTCTATGGCCCAATTTTTGGGGAATCGATGCTCATTCTAGTCTCTAGTATCTGTTCTTAGTTGACAGAAGTGGCACCCAAAGTGATCCCACCTGAGGATATATCGTGGCAGGATCAGATTATTGCCATGGATAGTAGACGAGAACAGGTGTGTATTGCAGCCAGAGATACTTTTGTAACATCCTAGGGAACTTTTTAGGAATTAATATAAGTATTTGAGTTGAGTTTACCTGTGTGAAATTTCAAAGTAAAGGGTACACATGGGGAACCATTATGTCAAATTTCTGCAGCAATATTTAATGCCCTCTGCCCAATTGTAAGTCTTGCTGCTAGGCAGCCGGTCATTTCAGTAACTATACAAGTTATTCATAAGTGGCATGGCTGAATCTCTGCTCCAGTAAATACATCCACCAATAAATCTATAAATAGTGGTATATTTAAGGCAGAAGTGATCACCTACATTGGATTTCATTGGTGAAGTGCCCACTGAAGTTCTCAATGTAGAAGTACCAGTTACATTGGTGGTCACTGGAGATGTTCATGCATAGAATGGGGATAAATGGAGAAGTGTCCATCCACAATACAGTCCGACGTAGACATACCCCTGTAGCAGAATGCCATGAATATATGTCCCATCCTTCAGTTTTATACATTATCCAGGTTTCTTGTACATACATTTTCCTTAAAAAAATGCAGAAGTACATGATAGTGGACCACAGCTATTTATTTAATTTCAGTATTTTATTTATTTTTTATGTATATAAGAGGAATAAAAAAGATATTTGTAAATATCACAATGTAATTTCATCCTTTTTGCAGTAATGGAAACGTTTAAATTCCAGGCAGATATGAAAAGGAATGAATCATGTATGCTTATCAAGAGCAAGCAGTGTAAAGCCCCGCAATACAACAGAGCTCAGATCACTAAGAGGGAAAGCCACACATGAACCAATTACTTACACCAAAGTCTACATGTCCTCAGGTGGTCAAACTTTTTTATCAGATAGAGTAGAGAAGGATTTAAACCCCTCTCACAAATATGTATTGCTATCTAGGATCACATAGGAATCAGGAAGATGATTTGGCTACACAATTAGATTTTGTAGTTTCTTGCTTGCAGAGCTTAATTTGTGCCGTATTGTCATGAATCCAATTCAAATATAGACAGACTTTGGTGAAAACGACCCCGTTGTATGGTTCAGGACACCCCCAGGATACAATGCCATGCACTTCATTGTTACAGTCCACAGGTCCTCCACTGTCACCCTAGGATAGAACCAGATTTTAGGCTTATTTTAGGTAACTCTATATATAAACCCAACATACAATAATTGAATTACATTGTATAAATACTGTGTAATAATAAATACTGTGTAATAATTGTAGCACTGGCTCAGGGGTCTGGCCACCTTGGCCTAAATTCATAGAATTAGATTCAGACATATGTTGGCAATAAAGTAGTACTACTAAGGACAGCTCCAAAATAAAGTTGATCAGCCTTGAGAAAAGTTTGGCAGAAGAATCAGGAAAAAGCCGGCTAGCTGATTGTAAAGCTTTACAGCTTCAAACATAACCATGGCTTAGGAAAAGTTTGACATAGGAATCAAGAATAATGCAACCAGATGAGCCCAGCATTAACTCCGACCATGGCATAGCGGGATCTTCAGCACAGAAATTCAGAATAATACCACAGAAAGGGTCCTATAGAACTAACAGATCTATTTTTTACCATGGTTTGGGGGACATATTGGCACAGGAAAGATAAAAAAGGCCACCAGCAGATCTCTATAACTTAGTATATTATTGTATATATACTATATAGTATATATTATACTATTCAAACTTGGGGCAAGCCCCCTCATTCCCCATCATGCCCCACTTCCCATGGTCACTGCTGGAGTTCAGCCTATCCCAACCTTATGAACTTCTAAATATTAGTCACCTGGCACAGCATCTCGTAAATGTTTGTAAAGTAGGTTATGCAGCCCATGATGTCTTTGACCTGGCCCAGGAACATCTTATTACACGAGTCGTTAAACTCACTCTCCAAATCATGACAATAGATTGTATTCTGATCAGTTTTAACAAAGTAAAAATTACATCAATAAAATGCATTTTTCAAAGCCAAAGAATGTATCTATGGGCCCTATTTACCTTTAGGTCCGTTTACCCATCTTAGTCTTGCAGTTGATACAATGGGGGTGTAGGTGTGGTGTGAATTATTCCTGAAACATCGCACACAAATGAAGAGTTTATCCCTTACATTCTGTCCTGATAGAAAACAAGAGGTCTTTCCAGTAGAGACCGGACAGATTTTGCCCAACTCATGTCCCTTCGGCACTTCCTATATGGCCTTCAGCCCCCTGCAACTAATAGTGGGAACATTGATTTGTTAGGAAGTTGCATTGGGGGTGATTTCTAGCCATCTCATTAAACATTTCCCCAGATATGGTTTGTGGCTCAAAGATGTTCAGGGCCAAAGCTTAATTCCCCCTATATCAAGTAGCTTGACTACTAACCTTTTCTCCATCAATCCAAATGAAATGTAAATCAAGGTTTGATGTCTCACCTGCATGTTGTGATGCCCCAGCCTGAAACCCTGCGCTCAGTCCCAGGGGGAAGACACTGTGTGGGCAGGCTGATGGGAACTACCGGGTAATCAATAGGTGTAGCCAGTTCTGAAAGTTTGATTAACGTGATGTGATTGTCAAATGTAAACCGGGTGTAGCCCCGGAGAGGGATGATATCAGCGTAGGTAAATCTTTGTTCCGGACCATCAATCATATCAAATCTGTATTTTCCAAGAATCACTGTCACTGTTCTGTATTGATTATAATAAACAAACTATAAAACATGATGTTTATTCATTTTTCTTTAATTATTTACTTTTTTTGTAGCTAAAAGTTTGATTAGTGGAAAGAGAAGTAAGGTGACATAAAGGCAACAAAGAAACAAAATAACATAACAAATAAAAAACATAACATAGTAAAAGAAAAATACAATAATTGTTGCTGTCTGTTTTCTAGAAGCAACATAAAATAAGAAGTAAAATTTCCATCTTAAGGGTCTAATAATAGTGTAGTAATTCTGCCAAACATTCTAGGGTGGTAAATCTCCCCGGGTCTATGTATTTTCAATGGTGGAGAATGGTTAATAACAGATTAGATAAAATAAACTTTTGGAGTTGCCATAGGTGTCCCCCATTGAAGTCAAAGTTTATTTTTTAGCTTTCAATTCATTTTAAACTCCAACCATCAGATCTACCCAACCTGTATTTTACCAGACTACACAGAGTAAAATTGGCAGTAAAATTTGGCCCGTTATCTCTCTGTACATTTCTGATGCCGAACCTTCAGTACAGCCTTAAGATTAGTTAATTAGAATTATTAACTAGACCAACATGGGGGAACCGTGTTATTATTACTACATCCATTGGGAAGAATGTCACCCTTACAGATAGCCAAAACGATCATTGGGTCACTTATACTGACCTGAGAGGTGCAAACTGCTCATTGCTCAAGGAACTCCCAGTAAACTCTGGAGAAATCCTGGTTGGGAAACATTGAACTAGACTGCTGTCTCTGTTAGTTGAACATTTAAATTATTTGTTTCTTTTCTTATTCAATTCCCTTTTCCTACGTCTTGTATTTTTATTTGTATTACCTTATAAATGAGGAACAAACTGGTACTTAGTAACCTTTATAAAATATACTTACGGGTTATAACAGTGTGCAGCAGATAAACCCATTGCAGGCTGGTCAGGGCTCCGCTACACAAATGGTATCCAATGTTCAGAGTGCCGGGGTAAGTAATATCCTTGCAATGCCTTCTGGTCCCCATATTATGGTTGGGCAACTGAAGGAGAACACCGAGAAACAGCTATGCAGAGTTCTGCTTTTTGAAACACTGGATCTGAAATGGAAAGTTAACTTTCAGTGAGAACATATTTAAGTTACTTTTGCATTGTTTAATTTTAAAACAATGGCTGCTGTGAATTTTTTCCAATTTTTTGCTTATGATTTTGAGATGAGATTTACAAATTAATGATTACAATTTTAAACATGAAAGTTGACCGTAACATTTGAACATACCGGCAGCTCTCAACATATACAGAAATAGAAGACTCTTCATGGTCATCCAGTTACATGATAACACATTGGCCGGTTTTTATACTTCCAGGTATCTTATCAGTGCTCATGTACCTTTGTCTATCAGTCCAGTTTTATAATGAAGGAATATGCAGCAGGTGGTTTATGTTGGCAGACATCCTGAGGGCAAACATCCAAAATGGTTCCCATGACCAAACTCAAATGATTTGTTGCAGCTTTGATCTTTTTCATATTGTTAGACATTTTTAAGGATCGAATGAAGACAAAATGTTTTCCTCAGAATGTAACTACTTATTTGTGCTATTATAATGCTTTCATTTACAAGCATGTCATATGAATAAAGCATTACGTGCAAACACCTTCTCCTTAAGAAAATAAATATCTGTATAGACATCTTCTTTGGCACTTTGTAGAATCCATAGTCATGCCAGTGATTGTCTCTCAAGGAAGCTCACAATCTAACATCCCTACTATAAGCTGATATGTCATCCGGCATAAGCTCTCATATGTCAATATGAGAGGTCAGTAATCCAGTAACAATGTTTGTGAACCATGGGAAGAACCCAGAGGACCCAGAGAAATTGTTGGGAAGAGATTTGTTAAGAAATTGGAGCTGCTATTGTGCTCGCTCCTGGAAAAATAAACACAGAAATTTAGGGAAATTCCTTATACATTGAAGATTTGATTAAACTCACAAGCACAAAGAAAGAAAAGGCCTTTGGCGTGGGTCACTGGGTCCAATCAGACCACAGAGGCCATTGGTGGGACAAACGAAGACTTCCACCATGTCATCTGAGTAGATATGCCGTATAAATGAATCACAATTTTAGGTAGCGGTGTCATTTAGGAGCAAAGACAACACCTCCATTTATGCTGTAACAAATCCTCCAAAGCATGGAGAAAACTTTCCCTTCTGGAGACTGGAACATGTCAACAGCATTGCCGTGTCTCCATTTTTGTGTCTTATCAACCATGCCACCAACCTATCTGTAATCAACAAAGGTGCTGAATGCTTAACAAAAAGCTAAATTGTGTTACCTTCACCTCTTCATTACCTCTTCTTTTCAAACAAAGGCCCTGCTATATTTTAGGAGGAGACAAAAGAATAATGGTTATTCAACAATAAAGGGCCCTTGGTTTCCATGATTTGCAGCAATACCGGTTGAACAATACACTGTCAGGAACTTACCATAGCAGGGCTCCGATGTCCATATCCAAACATTTGGAGAACAATCCCAGTACAAACAGACTTTTTAGAAGTGCGTCCCAGTGGGAGGACAGATATCTGTTGGTATGGGGGACCGGTTATAAGGATGGGTGGAAGCATATTGGACAGTAAGGACTGATGCTAAACCAAGACTTATATAATGTATAGGAGAGATGGTTTCAGGTTAAGGAACACATTTTGGAAATATGTTAGAAGCACAAAAGGTAGAAATTTTAGGGCTGAAACAAAAGCTATGTACACCATGACTGATCCCAAGCAAGTGAAATGGTGGAAATGACAAGATGAAGAGATAGTTGACTGCTTGTTGACTTGAAGTTACCTGCTAATGGTGTACAGAACTGGGTAGACCTAATCCCTACACTCTGCCATTAAAACAACTCTAACGGTAAAGCATGACCTCATCCTTTGACATCCTATTTGGAAGCCCCATACAAATCCTACTTTTGTCTAAAACCGGCAAATCTGCTGAAAGGATTAGAAGACAGGATCGAGGACGTTCCAAAAATGTAGAGCGCAATGTAGGACAGGCGTTCCCCTTGTTACATGTTTCTTGGTGCCAGCCCAAAGCTTATATCAAAATAGAAAAGCAAAGGATAGAGAGAGACGTTTAGTGGCAAATGATAAAAGTGTTTTTACTTGTAACCTATGAAGAAATATATACAATGTAACAGAAGTACTGGACAGAATTCTACTACAGAGATCAATACAAATGTATTAGATTTGATAGAATAGGTTAGATATTGTGGTCTCCGTTCCCAACACGTTTCACCATTTGCTTTCCTCAGGGGAGAGACATGAAATAATGAAGAGATTTGTTTTAAGTTAATAAATTATGATTATAGGTCCAATGCATGTTATTGTTAGCCAATAAAAGGAAGAGTAGGGAAATTGGATAAAATTCTTAGTATTGGGTATAGTAAGCCAGGAGGAAAGGAAGCAAGACTTAGAGAGAGTTTTCTCTGTATGGTCTGGATTTATATTGGAAACATATTAGAAGGGTAAAAGGTGGAGAGGCAGCTGGGAGACATAGATCGTGTCTCCTGCGCATATCTAGCGTCAGCTGTTTGATGAGCCCGCATGATGACAGGCGGGGCCCCGGGGTCCTGAAATTAGGTCTAATCTCTGTAGTGGAACTCTGGCTAGTACTATTTCTGGCAATAAAATGATATATATATATATATATACGAAGCACCTCTCTATCCTTTGTTTTTCTATTACATTTTAAAAATGGCAAATGCCTTGTGTGAGCCCAATGCTCAGCCTAATCAAGATATCAGGATGCAAACACACAGATTCCAATTCCAACACCAAGGACTTCCCTGTCCTCAGACTAGAACCATATTAATGGATCAGAAACTTACTCCTTCACTGACGAGAAAAAGTGTTTAAGAAGAAGAAAAAGGAAATGATACAACACATACAAACAAATCAAATGTGAATAAAATGGAGTCAGTAGAAAAGTGGTGAATTAAAGGAAGTTGGGTGTTGACCTGAGTTTGTAATTAGCCAATGAAAAATATAATTGAAGTTAAGATATTTTTCTAGTATTGAGTGAATACAATTCCCAACTACCGAAACCAGAGAAAGAAGTCCTGGCATTGTGATCAATTTATTCTTATAAAAACATTTGGGAAAGCTGCCTAAACAATGAGTGCCAACCCTGAACACCTGCTGATTTCACGTTCCTCGGGTGGATGCCATGTCTCCTACATGTGAACAGACGATAAGATTAGGGAGACCCAGAGCTATAAAGACCTGGAAGAGGATATGGAGGACACACTTGGTTCAACATCATGAAGACCCTTCTGCTCCTCTGTGTTCTGGGCTTTGCAGGTAAGCTTTGCTTTTTTACTTTATTATTCTTTTCTATACTACACTTGTATTCTGCCTCAGAAAATGTAAAAAATATATTTGTTTTATTAATTCATTAATAGGCAGTGCAAGCATTGCTTGATACTTATATACTCGAAATATTTCATGAGGAAGACAAGCGTGCACCATGACTGGAAGACGAATATCTTCATACCAAAACTCAAAATCTGATCACTCATAGTATGCTTGTAGATATTTTACATTGGCTTTGATTGTCACATAAGACGTCCAAAGCCCGGAGTGAGCTGCAAGTCCAGAGACACATAACTTACCCCAAGACCTTTCATTCCCAGGCATAGGGGAGCAACAAATAGGATTCTGAATGCTGCTAGGAATGGTTGCATTAAAGTAAATCTGCTGTTTTGTTCTGCGTGGGCAAATAACAGGTTCACGTTTAAAGTTTATCTAAACTGCTTCTGGGTTTTTAATTCATTTTGATTTGCATACACACGAGCCTTATATGTGACAGTAATTGGAAAACAGATCTACTTACTTTTTTGTTGCTTGGGTTCACAGTTTTTCAGGGTAGTGGTCTTAATATCTGAGTTTTATTGCTGTTGCCTTTGCATTGAGTGGTGAAAAGAAAGGGAGCGGGTGAATCTAATTTGATCATTTTCATAATTGCCTAAACTCTAGGACTGAAAGATAAAGAGCTGTGCGCCATGAGCCGCCATTGTATGGCAGAGTGTGGTCATGTTTTCAGGCATTAGATAGAAATGTGTTTGGATCGTTCATTAAAACGTAGAGAGATAACCGGTCTGATCATGAAATTTCTTTCAGCAGCATAGTTTTTTTATAACTTCAGAATGTGTTTGTTTTTCAGCTGCAATTCCTTTTGATGATGATGATGACAAGATAGTTGGGGGATACACCTGCCACGTGCCATACCAGGTCTCCTTGAATTCGGGGTATCACTTCTGTGGGGGATCCCTGATCAATGCAGAATGGGTTGTGTCTGCTGCTCACTGCTACAAGTCGTAAGTATGGTGAATGTCCAGCTGTGTACGGAGCGGCTATGATCCTCTCTATGTCAAAGTTTTCCTGTCTTAGGATTCAAAAAGTTCTTGAAATGCATTACAAAGAATACAGCTCTTCTGCTCTTTCCCCCTTAGCCGCATTGAAGTTAGAATTGGAGAATATGACATTAGAGCCGTCGATGGAACAGAACAGTTCATTCAGTCGGCAAAGGTCATTCGTCATCAGCGCTACAATTCTTACACAATTGACAATGACATCATGTTGATCAAGCTGTCTGCGCCAGCCCAACTGAACGAAGTTGTTCAACCCATCCCCCTCCCATCTCAGTGCGTACCCGATGGAACCACGTGTCTCGTGTCAGGCTGGGGGAACACCATGAACACCGGTGAGTACTAAAACATGTCCGCTACACCACCTACTACTAAAACACTACATGCTCAAAGTGGGAGCAAACCGTAACGAGAAAACCCTTCAAAGAAATCTGTCCTAAACGAAATCTACCATTGCTGTCCGTCTTCTGAAAATGCTAAATACTCGGCTGTGTCTGGCTTGTAAAAAGATCCGGAGTCACAGAAAGTAGAGACAGACATGGCCTACCTTTTGTAAATCCACACTCAACATGGCAGTTGGGTGACCTAGATTTTCCTGAAAGCTGGGTCCACTATAGGATCTACATGGGTTCCTCCAGGACCGACATTCCCAACCAGAGTTCCTTGGCACCCAAAGGTTTCTCCAGAAGTTGCTAAGGGCTCTTTTTGCTGATTGACCTTCTGTCAGATGATGCCTGATGGTGCAAAGCCGGTGGTATTATGGTAATGTTCTCTTAGCTAAGGATTTCCTAAAAAACATTTACAATTAGCTTGAAAATTATTTCAATCCTGTATCAGATTCATCCTAAGTTTGCTTGGATCACCCAGGTTCACCCATGATGGTCTATCTTCTCCAGGAGAAGGAGAGCTTTAATAAATCAGGCCTGTTGTGTAGACCCCAAATATTCATATAAAAGGTTATTTTTGTTGCCTTTTATACCTATGTTTTCACCACATTCTTTTTGCATTTTGTTTTTATTCCTCAGCCTAGAGTTTTTATTTTTTTTTTCTCTTCTAGCATCTGACCCAGATCTTTTGCAGTGTGTTAATGTTCCAGTTGTGTCCGCTGAGGACTGTCTTAAGTCCTATCCAGGACAAATTACCGAGAACATGATCTGCTTGGGCTTCCCAGAAGGTGGAAAAGACTCCTGCCAGGTAACAAGAGCGCCCCCGATATTATTTAAATATTTTCTATGGAATCACTGAAGCAACAAATCACAAACTGCTAAAATTGGGAAGGTTGTGAAAGGGTAACTTCCTCCTAGACAGCAAATATAGAATGCAGCTATAGAGGGATCCCGATGGTCCTGCTGGTGATCTGATCTGCAGACATTGGCTCCATACTTAGAAGTTACACTTATAGGGAATTGTTAGTTTTTTGCAGTTTGTGTTCCAGTAATATTTTGCTTGTAATAATTTGTGGCCTTTAATAAAAAGATTGGAAAAAGCTTGCATAGCAAAAATAAATACCCAATCATGCCCAAACAAATAAAATGTAAAACATTTGGATTTTGCCTTGCGCTCCGTTGGATGATTCAAGTAAATACAGCTATGCTTTATTCACCAAGGTAAGTAATCACGTCTTTTACTAAATGAGCTAATGAGTCAAATAACCGATCTGCAGTTACAGTTTGGTCTTCCAACAGACCTAAGAGTGTGCCAACCCCGTGACAACTCTGATAATTGTGTGTTCCGTCCCGACAATGAAATACAATCAAGGACCCGTCTAGAATCTAGGATGAAGGACCCCTTGGAATTCAGAAAAATGTTGATTTTTTACACATTTTAGCTTTGTGTTCTCTACTATTGTAAGCAAAGCAGTGTTATAATAGTAATAGTGAATTATAATAGTAATAGTGAATTATAATAGTAATAGTGAAGGCGCATTGTATTTAAAGAACTTTGGCATTTAAAGTAATAAAATATTTTAATTCAATGCACATAAAAATGTAAGTTTTCCAGAAGGTGAGATCCCATGATATGTGTATTATCAGAAGCACATCAATGTCTATTAATCCTTTCTTTTTTTATCCAGGGTGACTCCGGCGGACCAGTGGTTGCCAATGGAGAGCTCCAAGGTGTTGTGTCCTGGGGAAGAGGATGCGCTCTGCCCGGCTATCCTGGAGTTTACACCAAAGCTTGTAATTATGTCTCCTGGATTGAGGAAACCATTGCCAGTAACTAATTCTAGTGTCCAGAGTTGTCCAGACAGCAACAAGATTCCTTTGAAGATTATAAATTGAGATCTTCCTACAAAACATGGATGTAATGCTATCATATGACGGGATAAACCATACAAAATAAATGTTTATTTAGCAATAACACTTGTATCTTTTTTTGAACAGAAATAAAATCAGCTCCAGTCCCATCCAAACTAAGGCTGTCCATTCATGGCTCACTGTTTGAAAGCCTCTATACTCCCGCAGGGCTCATAGCCGCCCATTAATTCAATTTTCACCATTTGTAGGATGATATTTTATTTTTCACTTTACTTCTATTACTGATGAGGTTTTTTTTTTCTTCTATTATTTTCCTTCCCCAGTTTCCACCTTTGCTCATTATCAATATGGGGTGAATGAAATGTATCAATACAACCTTTCTGTTTTCATCACATATCTTTGATATCATATGATATCATATCTTAGATTTAGTGATGTCAACCTTGAACTTCCATGCTTTGCAATGCCGGGAGATCATGGATAGTTGGGTAGTAGCTGAAGTTTGCCTAAAATAGTTTTTTCCAAATATTTCACCCCCATGTTTCCTTTCACAGGGTTCACCCTGGGTGCACAGTGGGTAGGTACTTGGGGGTTATGCAGCATGCTTGGATGGGTGGATGTCTATCTGGAGGGGTTTCTAGGGTCTGTTTGCATGTAGACCACTCCAGGTAATGACCACATGAGATAAAGAGGCTCCATGATTGAAAAAGGAGGGGAGGGATAGCAAGGAAAGCCAGGAAAGGGTTATATGATGCCTCACCTTTATTGGATCAGTATTTTGTCAACCAGGGTTCCTCCAGGGGTTTCTAGGGGTTCATTGAGCAATTTGTGGCTATTGGGTCAGTGTACCTGGGTGTCTGTAGGAGGGGTTCTACCCTATGGCCACCATGCTAATGTACTGTGAGCTGTGGATAGAAATTATAGCCAGGGCTCATTGAAAGTTAGTTCTAGGGTCCCCTCATGGTAAAAACCTTTAGAAATACTGCTTTAGAAAGAGAGGAGCTCTATCTGACTTGTCGCCTCTTCTAATTCACCTTGTGAGAAGCTCAATGTGTGAAGTTAATAAGAAAAATTAATTTAAGTGAAAAATGCTCAAGTTTAGGTTTTTTTTATTTTATTTGGGATAAAATAGGAAGAAGTTAGAGAAGTCTTTCCAGTGAGGTTGCCAGGGGCTCCTTGAGCGGTGGAAGACTAAACTTCCATTGGACGGGTCTCCATAGTGCCACCAACATTGTAGGCTATATCTGTCCCAAGTACTAACCGAATGACTAACCTGGCCCTACTCCTATCTCAGGTATCTCAGGGATGTTCCAAGACACCATTGCCCTTTTAGGCCGGCCAATAAAAAGGAATTCTTTCCTCTGATTTCTAGTAAATGAGGGGTCCTTCTCCAAAAGACCACCAGCTCAAGGCTGTCCTAACCCCACTAATCACCAGGCAAGGGGGCCCCTTTTCTACTAACCATGAATATAAGGAGGACCTTATCCACTGATCTACAAGGAACACTACACTAAGCCCGTTTACATGGAGCACTTTTCCAATTACAACACAACAATCAAAAAAAGTGTGAAATCTCTCTAAGGTGCTCACTTCAGAACTGAATTGTTTTGAAAAATAAGATGGAGAAACTAAATGTCTTATAATAAAGCAGCAATGTATAATCCTCCCAACACTATAATACACCACCGACACCAACTACAACACTGTCCTTGGTTATAGTTATAAAACAAACTACATTAATTCAATAAAAGGATTTGGTTAAAGAGTTGATGAAACAGATAATGTTAAATCTTTGTATTTATTAATTATACCGATGTTGCAGAAATTAGTTAGTGCCACTGAGCTGCCATTGGAAACCATGGGCCTGATTTATTTAAGCTCTCCCAGGCTGGAGAGGAAACACTTTCATTTGTGAAGCTGGGTGATCCAGCAAAGCTGGAATGAATCTGATTCAGGATTTAAAATATTTGCCAACGAATAGCAGATACGCCAGAGTATGTCTTCTCTTTTCTCTCTGTGCACCCCCCCGGTCCTCAGAGAAATTTCCTTCCGTGAAACCGGTCCCTGGGGCCAAAAAGGTTAGGGACCGCTGCTCTAAGGTGCTCACTTCAGAACTGAATTGTTTTGAAAAATAAGATGGAGAAAGTAAATGTCTTATAATAAAGCAGCAATGTATAATCCTCCCAATACTATAATACACCACCGACACCCACTACAACACTGTCCTTGGTTAAGTTATAAAACAAACTACATTAATTCAATAAAAGGATTTGGCTAAAGAGTTGATGAAACAGATAATGTTAAATCTTTGTATTTATTAATTATACCAATGTTGCAGAAATTAGTTAGTGCCACTGAGCTGCCATTGGAAACCATGGGCCTGATTTATTTAAGCTCTCCCAGGCTGGAGAGGAAACACTTTAATTTGTGAAGCTGGGTGATCCAGCAAAGCTGGAATGAATCTGGTTCAGGATTTAAAATATTTGCCAACGAATAGCAGATGACGTTTAGGAAATCCATTCCGGCTTCACTAATGAAGGGGTTTCCTCTCCAGCCTTGGAGGGGGAGGAGCTGTGGAGGGATTTGTGTATCAGGTAGGTAGGTGGGGGAGGAGCTGTGGAGGGATTTGTGTATCTGGTAGGTAGGTGGGGGAGGAGCTGTGGAGAGATTTGTGTATCAGGTAGGTAGGTGTGGGAGGAGCTGTGGAGGGATTTGAAGGCAAAGCACAGAGATGAATTTGATTGTAAGGTGAAATGGAAGCCAGTGAACAGAACTTTCTTGTGTCATACCGGCCCATTTCCTACATTCTATCCCCCAGCAGAGATGTTGGGTTTGCTAAGAATGCAAATAGTGAACTCTAAACACCTCGACCAATCAGAATGCATATAAAAGTGCAATAGTATCTCCTCCTGGAAAATTTGTACATTATTACCCTTACACAAAGACGTCTATGTTAATGCCAATGGTACTTGGTAATGCACACACATATATTTACACACGTATGTTTCCAGGGGTATATCAGGTGTAAGTTCAGAGATGTGAATACACCATCAGTTACAATGACCCCAGCTTGTAGACCAATCACCAAATGACTCCCTATACTAAAATCTGCAATGACACCTGGGAACACTCAATCAGGAAATAAAGAAACGTGATAGAAGTATGTCGGAAGGGTCTCCAATAAATGGCTCCTCCGCAGATGTGACGCATTGAACCTTCTCTCTCTTACAATGATCCCACATGGATGGGCGGCTCATCTCTAAATATTTCACAACCCAAAGCCATTTTCAACAGCTGTGCATTTCCAGTGCTAAGGTCGATTTCATCTCCTCTTCACAAAGTTACTTTGATAAAGCCATAGTTTGAGGAGTTTGGTGTGGAGGAACCTAGCGGGTTCTCTAATGGCGAACAGGAAGCCCTTCTCTTCCAATATCAGTATCTGACCCGATCTGAACCCAATATTCTTTTCAATAACTGGGCAGACATTTGCACAACCATACTTCAAAATGTTGCAGAAATCCTGCACAAAAGAATGAAGGCTGTAAACTATAATAAGTCAAACTCCATAGTAATAGCCAAGAATTGGGAATGGACCGTCCAACAAACTCCTATAAGCTAGGTGGTCCATGGACCTTTGGCAATGTTCTGTACAGATAATTCCTGCTATAACATGATAATTATTTCTCAGTGTAATGTTCCATTCTGATTATAACATAAATAGACTTTCTATAAAATATTGATTGTTCCATTGCGTGCGGCATGTCCCGTATCTCATGGTAATGGAAGTGCTTGGATACAAGACACCTGGAAACTTTTCTTTAGGCATTGCCAACAATAACAAGTGACATTGAGAAATATAATTTGCTTGGCAGATAACTGTTTTGGATATTAAACTTCACAGTAAAACCCGGAATAAAGCTTTCTGACTGTAACGGTGTTACATCACTTTTATTTCATCTTTCTAACTTTATATGTATCTAGTGATGCGTTATATATATGTGTTAGGTGTACAGAATTTTAATTTCACACAAAATAATTTTTATCATAAAAAATGCTTCCATTTTCATTATATATATATTTTTTTAATGATTGCATGTGATCACGGGGTGATGAAATGCTAACATGGCTGCTGTGGGAGGTTAGAGCAACGTTTCCTAACCAGGGTCCCTCCAGAGAATGCTGGGGGTTCTTTGAGCAATAAGCAGTTTGCACCCCTCAGGTCAGTATAAGTGACACCAATGATGTTTTTGGCTATCTGTAAGAGTGACATTCTTCCCACTGGCCAGCAATGTAAGAGGAATTCTTCCCAATGGCCACCAAACTAATATACTGTGATCTCTGGATATAGGAATTATAGAAAGAGTTCCCTGAAGACCTGAACGTTATTCCAAGGGTTCCCCCATGTCAGAACGAGAGACCTTGGGTTCCTTTGCACTGCTTCCTAAATACATCACACCATTTTGCCCCATACTCCTCTCAAATGCCCTCATCTTCTGATTTAACAAGGTAATGGCTCTTAGGAATAGATTTGTAAAAGTCCAAAAGACTTGATTGGTAAATATCAATATAGAGAAAAGGGCACACGTGGGGTGGCTATATTTTCATGTTTTAGCTAAAGCCTGCATGTGGTAGTCCCCGGGAATTAAAGAACCATAACCCAATGAAGAGAGCGGGCCGAAGACAGGGGAGGATGACTTAGGAAGAAAAGGCCGGTGGATCCAGTGTAAGGTGCCAATATTTTACCCAATTACCAATCCTGAATACTCCTATAGATAAGCCCCTGTTTTGATGCCCCAGCAAGTATTAGAGCCTCAGGAGGGCAAAGATAGAAAATCATTGTGGGAAAGGGCCAGAGGAAAGGGCAATGATCCAAGTATGTGTCAGGGGATGGAAGGGGAGTCCAGGCACAAGGCGAAGGGTCATTCATAAAAGATCCAGTCCATCGTCCAAAGCTGTAAAAGGATTCATGGTCAGGGGAGAAGAGGTCCTAAGTCAAACACAGGAGGTCAGTCATCCAAGTGATAAACCAAAGGGGTCAGGGGGTGCGAGGTTGGCAGGGATCAAGCAAGGTCATACATGGTAGGTCACAGCCAAGCAGATAATCCAAAGAAGTAATAGAGTGAAAAGAGAACCAGCCAGTGGTCAATTCAGGCCAGTGAAATCTAAACAGGAACCATTGTGCACTCAATGTGTTAAATGTTGGTAAATCCACATATACTGTAAAGCATCTACAAACCATTGGTAAAATCCCCTTGTTTATGAAATACTGAAGATATATATTACCAGTTTATGAGAAATATAAAAATAAGAGTAAAACCAAGATACCTTTTCTATAGGCATTTAAAAGGAAAAAAATATTGGTTTATATTTGAGTATATGCATTATACTCTATCTAAAGAACAAAAATGTAATATGTTGAAAAATGTGATGGTTGCATTTGTTTTTTAGGCCTGTTGATCCTTTCAGTAACACACTTCTGCCCTAGGGTTATAATACTCAACTACTTTATGGTCCAATTCATTTACTGGCTGGGGGTCTTTGACTATGAGGTCCGTCATCTAAATCCTTGGCTCAATACCTGGTGGGTTACTGGTCCTAAACATTTAGCAGGAGCCAGAATAAAATGATTCTGTAGAAGTTGGAGGTGAAGCGAGGTTACTGATAATGTCCACCATGGGTAAATGCCAAACGTCTGATAAATGTTCCTTTCTTCTGTTGGATCGGTGTCATGAGAACCCTCAGGTGTCACATCATGATAATAATAGATGTCGGGTAGTATAAATATCCCCTGCAATAAGAAGAAATTCTCACTCTCAACATGAAGTGTCTTCTTCTCCTCTCAATCCTTGGCCTTGCTGGTAAGTCATTTACAACTTTCTATATGATTCAGTCATTGGGTTTATTATGTGACTTATTCCTGCAGGAACGGAATCCGACTCATTCAATAATTTAATTTTTACTATTTATAAAGAGTATGTGAAGTCAGAAATGTTCTATTAGAATAGTCATGGACAAAGCAGGAAACAGTAAGGGTAGGATCACAATTTTATGATGCCCCCACTGGGGGAGACCCCCAATCTTTAATATCCCGGTTATTGTTATCATTGAGACAATACGTCTTATATTTAAACCATTTGAGGAAAATCCAAACAATCTGTGTGGTCGTCAGAGCAAGCTTTAAGGAAATCCTCCAATTGGGACGCCAGTTTCCATTTTATTACAACAATCTTTATATTTTAACTATCGCTCTCTGTTCATATTGGTCCTGTGTGTGAATATGGCCATTAGTGTAGCCTTCATATATTCATCAGCTAGTAATTGTAATAATTACATTTTAAAGAAACAGCCTAGCCAAATAAGATTGTTTGATATAAGTCTGCTGGGTTATAAAATTTTTATCTTTTATCTTTGCCATTATTCCTTATTCTATGTGGACTTTGGCTGTTTCTTTGTGTGTTTCAGCTAGTCCTGTGCAATGTTTTATATTATAGTTGAAGCCCCCTGTAATCAACTTATATGTGTAGACCCAGTATGTCCAACATGGATGGTTGGAGTCCCTCATAATGAGCATAGCAAGTGTACAGAGCCAGAAATCCAGCACAAGGATGGCAGGAAACCCTTGTAATGGGCACAATGTACAGACATGGAAACTCAGTACAGGGAAAATATCATTTATAATGATAACAGCAGCTGAAGGGACCTAGGAACTCAGTACAGGAATGGTTGAAGTTCTCATAATGGGCACAGCAGGTATATAGACCTGGAAACTCAGTACAGGAAGAGCAGAATACCTGGATAATGGTCCCAGTGGGTTTCCAGACCAGGGAACTCAGCATAGGCATGCTAACATTTCCTCAAACTGGGAACAGCAGGTATACAAGGAACTTACTGCAGTAATTTCACCTATAGAGCCAATAAAAAAAGAAATCTTCCAAAAACTTACCTTCAATACCATATTTAGGTGTGCTGACCTTATGGGTAGGTTGGCCCGTCTGCACTAAAAATACATTTATTAATTTTTTTTTTTTACTTTTAAACAAAGTTTACTTTAAACTTCTTGAAAGGAACAATCCTTGTTTCCCTTAATAGAATTTTACTTTTATAGTTCCTATTCATGAAAAGAAACAAGGAGGCAACCTGGCATATTAGTATTAAAATGAAACAAAAATACAACTAAAGAAAGTTTTAAAAAAGTATTAAAAATCTAAAACATAGCATATAATATTAAAAATAATAAATATAATTCTTTTTTCAGCCGCCTTTCCCTACAACGATGATGACAAGATTGTAGGGGGCTACACCTGCCCCATCAACTCTGTCCCCTACCAGGTGTCCCTGAACTCTGGGTACCATTTCTGCGGAGGGTCCCTCATTAATGAGGATTGGGTGGTCTCTGCTGCTCATTGCTATAAGTCGTAAGTAATATTAGCTAGAGGGAATGGTTGGGTTGTCCATTAGCATGATGTAACCATTCATATCCTTCTTACAGACGTATTGAGGTCAGGCTCGGAGAACATAACATCGAAGTCCTGGAAGGAACCGAACAATTCATCTCTTCTGCTAAGATCATTCGTCATCCAAAGTACAACTCGTATTATCTGGACAATGACATCATGCTTATTAAATTGTCCCAGCCTGCAGCAATAAGCTCCAGGATCCAGTCCATTCTTCTGCCCAGCCAATGTGATGTTGCCGGAACCCAGTGTTTGATCTCTGGATGGGGAAACACTCTGAGCAGTGGATGTGAGTCCAATCATTAATACAGAAAAAGTTCTGTTTTCAATTTACATTTAATTACCAATTCAAAAGGAAATAAATTTGTTAGTTTCTATAAATTTCTATTTAGTTATAAGAAGGAAAAACCATACAATGGTTGGTGTTGACATGCCACTCATACCTGAATGCTCTGTTTTCCAGCTAATTATCCTGACCTCCTGCAGTGTCTTGAAGCCCCCATTCTGTCTGATGAGGATTGCCGTAACTCCTACCCAGGACAAATCACTGGAAACATGATCTGCCTGGGGTACCTTGAAGGTGGCAAAGACTCCTGCCAGGTGAGCTCGGCATTTACACCAAAGCATGACCTCAGACTATTATCCTAATACCAACTCGTCTCTTCTTTAGGAGGGCACATATTTTGGGCTGTATATATAGGAATCAGGGGAAGAAATTTCAAGTCTAGTCATTATGCTCTAAACATAAAACAATAAAAAAACAGATTTTATTTTATCTTAGAGCTGCCCTAGAACTTTGTCTCCCCACTAGATACTAATAGTCAGCCATGTTTGAACATGACAAGCTTCATTCAGCTGACTTTCTGTAAACTCAGGCCATACATGCTAGTTTTTTATGATAAATAAATATGCTCATAATGATATGAGTGTGATAGTATACAAAGTAAAGAAAGAAGCTAAAAATAGATAACTAGAGACCCACTTTAAGAAACCCAAGGTTGAAATATTCATGAGTACTGTATTATGTAATAGGAATAAGAAAAGTCGGTGGGATCTTGTAGAATTCTTGTAGAGTTTTCCTACATTTTTGAAAATTCATTGATTTGAATCCAGGGGAAAAAGTAATATCTCTTTCTTTGTTTCAGGGTGACTCTGGCGGCCCAGTGGTCTGCAATGGCGTGTTGCAGGGGGTTGTCTCCTGGGGTATTGGCTGTGCTCTGCCTGGTTACCCCGGCGTGTACACCAAGGTGTGCAACTACGTGGCCTGGATTGAAGACACCATCTCCCAAAACTAAACATCTCGAAGCATGGGGAATGGCGGGATGTGAAGAATGACATTCAACATTTAATAAAGAAACAAGCATTGAACACATTTTGGTTGTTTTTATTTAAATATAATAGGAAGTTCTGTGTTTTGTATTATAGTTTGTGTGTGTGTACTTGAAATTAAGATTATGAGATTATACAGATTAGTTTGAGTTTGATCCACCAAAAACCTGTTCTACAAAGTTCAGTACATCTTAATATTTCATAAAGCCTAACTTTGGGCACCATTGTTTCTGCAACTTTCACACAGCACAGCTACAATTTGTACCATACCATACCAACTTTCATACCAACATTGACCCCATATCTCCTTGACTTCATGTCTCACACCACAGCTGACACTGGCTGGCAAAACAAAACCAGATTGTGTTTCTGCAAAAAATAATTCTAGTTAAAATCACTTTTAAAATTATAAATATAAATATTCTGAACCAAATTGTATAAAGAAATATCTATTAAAATATAGGAGAATAATATTTAACGAGAGAGAGATTGCACATTGCACAGACACATTGCACAGACACATTGCACATAGCACATTGCACATTGCACAGACACATTGCACATTACACATTGCACATTGCACAGACACATTGCACATAGCACATTGCACAGATATTGCACTGACACATTGCACATAGCACAGATATTGCACTACAAGACTATAGTGACAGAAAAGCTACAGCTCACCAGTCATAGGAAAATGACGTGCTGCACAAGAAAAAAAACTGCCAACCAGCACTGCCCTCCTCCTGCTCTCTCTGCCTTCCTCCTCACTGTTAGACGGAGCCATCTCACACAGAAACACATCCCCAGGATCCCTATAGACGTGAGCTGCTGATAAACACAGGGAGGGGGAAGGCAGGGCTCAGTGATCGATAGGATAAGGTAGGGGTAGACAGCTTTATGGTTTTTGTAATCCAGGCATGGGAGGCTGCAGAATGGAGAGTGCCATGCTGCAGGGACGGATAAAAATGCTGGGGCCCCCCTTGGAAGCGCGGGAGGGTATTCGGACTATAAGAAGCACCCCTCGTTTTCCCCCCACATTTGGGGGGGGGAAGTGCGTCTTATGGTCTGAAAAATACAATATTTTCCATTAATAACTATCCCCTGCAGATCAATGCATAAACTACTTATCTCTTTCTCTCTTTAAGGTTGCAGGCGATCCAACATGCCCATATATGCACAACCTAAAGGCAAAGTAAAAATGCACAAACCTATACAAATTGGGCTCTTGTATGTCATCCCTATTGATTTTAACCCTTTGCACTGAGCTGTTGTAAGAATGGATAGATGGATGTGGTCTGTACATGGTTAGTATATCACCTGAGAATGGGTGTTTGTTGTCAAAATACAAATATTTCAAATTCCCCCTTAAAATTATCCCTTGGAATTTTTTAGGTGCCTTCACAGAATTATGTAACTATTTGTTAAAATTGCGATGTTTATTTCATTACATATATAATAAATCAATAAATTAAAACCCGAGTACATTGTACAATGCCGCATTGTATGAAAACAAAATTGTACTAATTATCGGTTGAATGTATAAATTGTGTTTTTTACGCGTTTCACTGTCCGGCTTCATTCAAGGACATTCCACCATGGAGATTTAATACTATATCCTAAAGAAGAATGTCTTTATTAGTCAGATACAACACAGCAATACAATGTGGAGGGATGGTGGCTTGCCCTTTGCAGATGATTCCTGATTGGGCGGGAGGTACCAAAAGTTTATCTCCCAATCAACATATTGATAAAATACAATTAGTATTCATTATTATCCATCATCATATCATATCCACCATAGTACTAGGTAATAAAAATATGGCGCATGATAAAACAAACAGCCAGCAGCATGCTATTACAAATTTGGGATGCCATTTGTATCGAAGCCTTGGAAATGTTGCATACCTGGAACTGAAAATATTCACAGTGCTATATTTAAATTATATGCTAAATATTTTATCATATATCCATATGTTACACTTCAAAGTGTGACGTTATTTGTTTTATTTCCAGCAATACACATATACTATTACTTTATAGCTGACCCCAATATTCCCAGCACCCTGGTTGTGTCTTCAACTTTTTTTTTTCATTCAAATATCCCTGACTACAGAATTATTCCATAATGGGATTTCTGGGACTGGGCAAGTGATTTTATAAGCGCATTACTGGAAAGAAAAGAAATATGATAAGCTACATTGGTAAATTAACAACAACCAATCAAAAGATATTAGAAGAAGTGTGGTCATCTTTAAGGCTACGTACACACGTCAGATGATTCTCGTCCAATAATCGCCTCAGGCTCGTATCGGATGAGAATCTGGCGTGTGTACAACACTTGTCCGTCATTGTTCATAAATCCATCCTGGCAGATCCACCAATGGCGAATGACCGTAATGGAAGTGAAGAGAGTACAGCAGGGTGCTCCCCCTCTCCATAGAGCAGAATGGCGCTGTATGTACAGCTCTCGTTCAGTCGTTGGAAAGGATTGTGAAAGATTACTTATTGAATGTGTGTACATAGCCTAACAGTTGGTATTTGGAAGTTGCACAAATATACAAAATCTTAGTAAGTAAATGTCTAATTTACACATAGGGTCAACTGTGGGTCGTGGGTTTAGTATTTAATTGGGATCGTTGCAAGGTTCTTATCTGTATGATGTTGGTATGTGGCGATCTTTCTGAGTTAATTCAAGTTTCTTCTAGTTGCTACAATTTCCAACCCACCGACCCATAACTGGAAGACTTGTTATAGAGTAGAACAAATCTCAAATTGGGAGGGAAAGTATGAAAGAAAGAAGACTTATGAACAACACATAACCCAGGCAATACACGTCATGGTTCCCATTGGTGCTCGAGTTTTTATGATGATCACACTTCACATCACAACATCTTGTTGGGTATTTGCTGGTTGACCCAATCAGTACACCTTTATCACATCACCTAAGGGTACACAGGCCCCAACAGAATGCCTTGTTACAGGAATAATACGTAGAGAACACATGAAGAGTATAAGCCCTAGCAGGGATGTTTTGGCTTTAGTAACACTTCCATCTTCCACATGGATATGACAGTTGGACACCCAATGGTCTTCTATTGGAAACAAATTCCTATGGTGACCATTTTAGGTGTTTCTTCTATAGAAATAACATGTCTGTATTATTATTGTTTTGTTGCGATGTTATAAGGTCACTGTTAATACCAAGAAAGTTATGACAAACATCATGATAACATTAAACAAAAATATTTTGGGTGACAACTAGTATATGAATAAACCATGAACAACTAACAATCAGAACTGTCCTCCAAGGTGCCTGGTTGGTGGGGGAGTTACCCTTTCTAATTTATAAAAAATCTATGTTTTGTGTTTTATGATATTCGGCTTTATTCAGCTTCTATTATCTGTTCCTTCCCTTTGTGTCTGTTGTTGATCATTGGAAGACCAAGATTGTTCCACTCCTTGGGTATTGATCTGCCTTCGGGCAGTGGGTTGGCTCAGTGGTTAGCACTCCGGTCTTTGCAGTGCTAGGTCCAAGGTTTGAATCTCAGCCAGGACACTATCTGCATGGAGTTTGTAGGTTCTCCCTGTGTTTGTGTGGGTTTCCTCCGGGTACACTGGTTTCCTCCCACATTCCAAAAACATGCAGTTAGGTTAATTCACTTCCCCCCAAATTGACCTTAGACTGTGGTAATGACATATGACTATGATAGGGACATTAGATTGTGAGCTCCTATGAGGGGCAGTTAGTGACATGAATTTGTGATGTATAATATATAAATAATATATCACAATTATAATAATCTAGCTCTGAACCTACTTCCTGCCACTGACCTCTATCCTGTAAATTCAACTTTGCTTTATAAGTTCACAACTTACCTGCCAACTTATGTTTTCGGATATTGAACTAGACGAGACCCAATTGTTCTTTTTTGGGTCAATCTCCTGATTTCATTTTTTATCTGTTAATGAATTTCAATTTATTTTTATTTAAACATAAACAATATCTGGATTGTTTGAACCAGTGACCTGCTTTAGGTAAGTTAAAAAAGATGTCCAGATGAGCGGGTTCAGAAGGTGAAGGACAAGCGGGGTATTACGTCTGGGTAAATGATTTGGCTCCCCCCTTTGTAAGCCCCCTAAACCCCTGATACCTTGCCAACACTTCTCTGCTGTTTCTGCATCCCTCATGTCTTGCAACAACCCCCACCGATGACCTCCTGCCCTAACATAGTGCTTTAGTCTGGTAGAAAAATGACCGAAATAGTGTTGTCACACTTTAACTAAAAAAGAGAAAACAAAAATAAAATAAGTTAGAAGTGAGGGGTTTTGAGAGCCCAGATATAATGTTGTAATTTTACTTGTTACATATCTAATATACCAAGCATACAATGTAACATTCCACATTCAATTTTGTTATACATAACTGGGTTTAGTGTGAGTCCATAGAGTAAAGGCAGAACAAGGTAATATTTCCCAACGCGTTTCACCTGTAAAGGTTTCTTCAGGGGAGTTTGTCATACAAGAACTCACATTGGCAATACTGTAAAGTAGATGGATAACAAAGATGTCCTCAGATGTCCCAAGAGTACATTAGTGTCCATTGATAGATTAGAAGATCAGCAGGGTGTACGGCCATGGTTTAAAAAGAGCTGTTCTCCATGCAGAAACTTGAAGCAAGGGTTAAGGAAACTGGCTTTACCTGGTCCTTGTTCTTTTTACCAGATACACTAATAATTTTATTGTCCAATGCAACTAGGCCCGGAGTACTGGTAACAGGTGTATGGGAGGTTTGGGGGTAATTTGCGGAGACACCATCACTTTGCCCAAAATGGGCATATAACCTCCAAAAATGCAACATCAGCTAGCCCTGCCCCCAACTATTACTTCCTCCCACAAGCTTCTTCTGGGTTTGGGACTTCAGCTGTCTGGATTGACCATCGTGGCATTATTACCTAGTGTATGTGATCTTCAGCAATCTGCACTGGCTGGGCCGGAGTAACTCCCTCACGTCTCCATCCATTAATTCAGTCTCGGAAAGTGGAGTAATCAAGCAGATGGGAAGAATTTCTGCAATGATGAGCAAAATTGAACCCTAATTCTACTTCTACTAAATGTCAACTTTAAATGTTATCCAGGCAGCCAACATGAGGACATGAGGGAAGGATATTGGTTTACCTCTGATATGTGTTTCTACATTATGAAATACAATAATGAAAGCCAATCTCTGCCAATTGGTTTGTCATTAGTTATGAAGGTCAGAAAATTGATAACAGCAGCTATGAGAACATACATGTGGCTTGGCCAAGGAGATAAAATTGGGAGAGTGAAAAGCTTATATTGATGTGTTTATATCAGAGACGGACTCAGATACTCAACATGAAGATTCTTCTGCTCCTCTCCATCCTAGGGCTTGTAGGTATGTACCGATCCAGGGTCCCCTTTATAGCAGAATTACAAGATTTAATGGCAATAAGGAATTGGAGAATAGGGAATTGTATAATGGACGTTACCAGGATGGCTTTCAGGGTTTTCTGTGGGGATCAAACCAGTACAAGAAGACGAAGATTACTGGTAGTCATGTTCTCTCCTTTATATATTTATATTACTGTATCAAGAACTGCTAAAAGATTATTGTGGTATTGTGTGAGGTACAGTTTGCTTTCATGAAAGAGAAAGTCATAAGTGTCTTTAAAATTCAAAGTTTAGGGTATTTACTGCAAAATGAAAAATGATTGGTGGGAATGTGCAAATGTTCTTACATCTTTCTGGTGAAGGATGTATGCAGAACCAATGTCTAACTTATAGAATATTCAAACTATAACTCCATTTATCCTGCCTTGTAGGTAGCTGGGTCCATCTTGTTTAGCGTAAAGAGTCCAAATAGGAAAAAAAGGAACGGGCAAATTTGGATAACAAGGTTGTTTTTGGTAAAGGAACAAGTAGGAACCAAAAATCCTTATATTCTGATGTGCCGGTGTATTGTAGTTATACCGTGTTATGTAACGGATAAACAATTTTGGCAAGCAAATTTCTTACCAAAATCCTCTGCTCTTTCATTGGCCTCCATCTGTGTCTTCTTTGTAAGCACTTCTGAGGTTATAGAGCTCAACAGAGAAAAATGAGAAATATGTGGCAAGGGAACATTTGAACTGAGACGTATGTGGAAAACACAAGGATGTCTCTGATTTTTAATTATTCCTAATTTTCAGTTTTGCATTAGGTGGAGATGGGACCTCTGGCTCTTTGGTAAAGATATTTTTCTTTTGTGTTCAGTTGAGAAAATGGTATCAAGATTTTATTTCTGCTGATGGAGGTTGAACAGATATTTACAGAATATTATGGCAGATAAAATAATATTTGGTGAATTTCTGCAGCCGCCGTCCCTATCTATGATGATGATAAGATTGTCGGTGGTTACACCTGCCAGGAAAACGCTGCTCCTTACCAAGTGTCTCTGAATGTCGGATATCATTTTTGTGGAGGGTCCCTAATTAACACCCTATGGGTGGTCTCTGCTGCACACTGCTACAACAAGTAAGTATTATGGGAAAAAGTTTAGCAAATTTAAAATCTCATTTTAGGGTTATATTCATTTAAATAATTAATTCATCATCATATTGAACAGCAAGTGCTGTAATTGTGTATTTTATGACTTTTTTCTTTATTATGCGCAGGCGTATTGAGGTCCGGCTCGGTGAACACAACATCAAGGAGTTAGAAGGGCCAGAACAATTTATCAAGGCATCTACAGCTATCCAGCACCCACAATATGATCCTAACTTCCTCGATAACGACATCATGTTAATCCGGCTCCGTAAACCGGCCAAGATGAACAGTCGAGTCAAACCAATCAGCCTGCCCACTCGCTGTGCAATGGCCGGCACTCGCTGTCTGATATCTGGATGGGGGAACACGCTGAGTAATGGAGGTAAGGAGACATTATTGGATGATATAGATTAGCAGGTAGAGCTCAGGTCTGAAATAGAAATTATTTTTCTTTTTTCCAGCTAATTATCCTGATCTCCTGCAATGCCTTCAAGCTCCTATACTTAATGACCAAGTATGCCAAGATGCTTATCCTGGGAAAATTACTCCGAACATGATTTGTGTGGGGTATGTGGAAGGCGGGAAGGACTCTTGTCAGGTACAAACAAACCTTATACAAAACAAAATACAACAAAGTAGAAGAATTTTTAAAGTCCAATTCAATACCTTTTTAACCAATACTTAGATATTCTAAAAATTAAAAAGCAGCTATGGCTGCAATAATCAGCTACATTCTGGTGCTGTCCCTTGTAGACTTACCTGCTCAGTGATGCACAGCAGACCTTCTTCCAATTCCTGTGCCATGGACCTGCCCTCTGGAGCAACCCTTTTCAACCTATTTACCATGGGGGAACAATCTGAAATAACTTTCAGGTCTAGGGGAACACCGGCTATAAATACCACATACATATGCACAGCTCACCTTACATTAGCCTGGCGGTCAGTGGGAAGAATTCCTCTTACATTGCTGGCCAGTGGGAAAATGGGGGCAGAATGGGTCGGATAGATGAAATAAAGGTCAGAGATGGTGGAAATAGGAACAGAAGAATAAGGAAGGGAGGAAGGGGAGGACAGGGTACGTCAAAATGAGGAAAGATGAGAAAAAGGGTTCATAGTAGATCAGAAGGATAAAAAGGGGGTAAAGTAGGGTGAGTCAGAAAGAATAAAGGGGAAACTATGGTGAAATTAGGGCATAATGATAAAAGAGTTGGGAGCAGAGATAAGGTGAGTCATAAGGGTGAACGGACGGGGTGGGAGTAGTGTCAGGATGAACCAGAAGTGTGAAAGGGAAAAAGCAATGGGGTCAGCATGGGTCAGCATGACGAAAAAGGAGAAATTAGTCCAGGGATAAGCTTAATAGAGGCTCTGGCCATAGCTAAGAGGGGTAGGTGAAGAACTCTAAAAGCTTCTATTGATTTTTTGGTCACTGACCCTGCCTAGCCCTTCCATACATGTCAGCAGAGTACTCCGCTTGTTGTTGAAGCCATCTTTGTAATTTGATTTTCTTATTCCTCTTCCCAGGGTGACTCTGGTGGTCCTGTGGTTTGCAATGGAGAATTGCAGGGAGTTGTATCTTGGGGTTACGGATGTGCTTTGCCTGGATACCCGGGTGTATACACCAAGGTGTGTAACTACTTACCCTGGATTGAGGAGACTACTTCCAGTTATTAAGTGTTCCCAAAAGACTAAAAAACATTTTCTTTTTAAAAATTGTAATAAAACTATTCTGCAATCATGTGGTCTCATTGTAGTGCAAATCTCCAGAATTACCAAATTCATTTCTCTTTCCAAGATCTTTCCATCATTTATCAAATCTATATTACATCCTCATGATGCCTTTATCTTTTCAAAGACTGCAAACTCTAAAACAATCCATCCTCAATAATGGGCCATCCTCATTATTGGGTTTTATTGACAAATGCTAACCAATACGTGCAGCACCAGAAACCAATCAGAATTCATCTTGTTTTGCTCTCACCTCAGCAAAGGCATTTCTGTTTGGTTATTTGCAGAGATGTAACTACAGATCATGGGCTTCATGGCCAAACTTTTGTCCTGGGGGTGACAGCAGCCTGTCTCTGGGACACCTGGCACTGCTAGCTGTGACTACACCTCCACTGATATATCCAAGCTGTTAGCATTTTCTAGTTGGACACATTCGTATTAGACATAGAAAAAACATTAGGTGAAAAACACCAATTCTTTAGACTTTATAGGCCGACAACAAAACTAAAATTTCCTTAGACATATAATAAAACTTACTTTATTTCATAATATTAATAAAATTTCACAAGATAAAAAAAAATATTAAAAGCACTCCTATTGTGGATTTTCCTATTGTGGTTTCCCTTGTGGGGAATATAACCAATTACCTCTTCTTCACACGTTTCGCGGAAAATCCTGATTCTTCAGGAGAAAGGAGATCTACAATTACAAAAAACATATATTACACTGGGGAACGTTAGATCTTACACTTGTTTTTTACTAATTTTTGGGTGGTGAATCCCACCCCAGTCCCAGTCTTTTGCTATCACATTCAGTTTTTACGATACAGGGTACCCTGCAGTTTAGTAAAAAAACATACAGATTTTACATACAATGAAAAAATAATGAAATAAGAACTTGAATGTTCTGTTTATTTAAATTTCTTTTGTTCATACAAAGCAACATATTGCAAAGAAGCATTTTGTAGCTCTCCAAGAGTTTCTGGACAATTTCTGTGTAATTATTTCCTCGTGTGTTTCCAAGAAAGTCCATGACAATGGCTTTGAATGATAACCAAGCATTCTTTTCCACTTCTGACATTGTCCTGATGAAATGTTCATCTTTGATGAGCTGCCGAATCTGTGGACCATCAAACACACCGGCATTTAGGAGGACACACTTTAAGCTCCGCTTTGAGCTATCGATGAATAGTCGCCATTCAGTTGAGTTATAGATTGGAATTCCCAATTCCTCCATTAAACCAGGTATGTTATGGCAATACACAAAGCCACTGTCAGTTCTAAAGTACTGCAGAAATGTAATGTCTCTGGTTGGAAAGTACGATACCTTCATTCCTTTTAAAAGTAAGTTTTTCTCACGCAGTCTTGATGCTAGGAGTTCTGAAGCTTTCTTCCATAGTCCCAAATCACTCAACTCATGCTGATCAAATCCCTTAGGAACAGAGTTTTCTTCAATTTCAAACTCTTCATCATTGTTGTCACCTCGTTCATCACCATAATCATGTTCTTCAGGAGAGAGGAGTGTAACGAAAACCGGCCCTGGGATTTCATTTGAATGAGCCACTGGGTGTATAGCTGATGGTAGACCAGGATACTCTATGTTACATTTATTTTTCTTGTTATATCCTGAAGTTCTCACTATACAAAAGTAACAGTCACTGAAATGATCTCCTGGCTCTCGCCAAACCATAGGTATACCAAATGGCATCTTATCACGTGTTCCTTTGTCCACATCCATAAACCCTCGGCACACCGCACACCATGAGGGGCCCAAGACTTATCCTGATCACCAAGTTTAACTTTGAAATTTGGCAAATAGCTTGCTCTACAAATGTGCTGATGTTCACCCTGTGTCTGGGAATGGTGAAACTGCCACTAAATGAATCAGGGATGTTTAGGCACGTACATCAAAAAAACAGCAGAGCCAGACATGATCTGAAAGAAAGGAAATACGTGTGTAAGAGGAAAAATACATTTTGCTTATTCACTACATAGAGCAGCGCACAACCTCTGACCACACTGTCTGCGTGTAAATGAAAAGGCAGATACAATTCCACGCTACAGTAATCACATTAATATAGGCTACAGTGAAAAAACCTGACATGATAGAAGAAAACTAACTGCACTTTCAGAATCAGCATACCTATTTGTGTAAATAGGCTTAAAAATTAAAGTCATCAAAAAATTTTTAAAAATTGTTCCCCAGTGTAATCAATCCCCAATATCTCAATATTCTTATTTTTACATTATACTCATTTAAAACAGAATTGCTTTTATATAGATAAATATAAATGTACCTGGTGTTCACAAGCATATGCCACCCTTCTCTCACAGATTGGCATGAGGCAGTAAAATGTGTTTCTCCAGAGGCTTGGTCTAGCAATGTGGTAAAGTAAAGCTTCCAATTAATAAAATACGACTATTCTTTACATTTCCCTCTTCAATGACCATTCACCACAGTGAAAAGTGTTTATTCTGATCACCCAACATTAAAACAAGTATTTATTCATATATGTGATATGTCTTTAAATCCATATTGTCTGACACTTCCAAGTGTCATATGTTTCCAATCTATCTTCTTTATCTTAAAACCATGCGTGAATCATCCAGTACCACAATAAAAATATATCTAACACATATACAGGATTTAACCTGTGGGCAATCGTTGTGCTCTAAAATACTTCAAATATCATATAGTGAATCTTTATCTTCAAGATAGCTAATAATTCTCATACCATTCTAGTTTTAAAGCTTTAAATTCAATCCATATTCAAAATATACATTTATGTAGGGATGTTGTAATAGATATGGCTAAAACTTGTACTACTTTGTTTTACATTGTACTTGTAACCAATCCTAGTACCAATAAAGAGAGCACAAAAGTACAAGCATGCCATACCAATTCCTCAATTCCATGATAAAACAATTCCAAAGGCTCTTACAATTGTTGAAATAATCTCACCCCTGTCTCACTGTCTCACCAGCCTCCCATGCGCTGAATGGTTTCCCTATGAAAGTTACGGATCCCCACTTTATCTTGAAACCATGCTGGCCATAGTCATAGACTGCATAGGCAAATTTGGCAATTAGGGTGTTATGGACTTATCTCCGTTGTGGCCTTTGGTGTACTCCACTTTCTAAGCGGCAAACATGAATTGTCCTCATTTTATCCAATACATTTACATTTATTTGAGGAACCAACAAAATGATCTTTTAATGATATCAGAGCCCCACTTCCTATGCAAATCTATTATCCATGGGCAATCTCTCTAGTTGTCTGATACCCAACAGGAACTCCAGCAACTTCCACATTGTGAATATTAACCAAAGTCTTTCACATTAAATGTTTAGTTTCATATAACCTAATATAATCATTATGGGGTCTTCTTGTTTTATTATTTTCTTCTGAGTCTTTTTTCATGTCACACAGCCATCCTCCTCTGCCAGAAGTTGAATAAATAATATACTTGGAAAGGGAAAGTCATTTGGCAGATCCTCTGGAAACCTTGTGCCATCTGTACATGTTCTCATAATCCTACTTATTGGATAAAATGGTCAACAAGTCAATGCAAGGTCAACTTTGGTCATCAAAAAGTCAACAAGTCATACAGGAAGAGAAACATTGGGTTTCCTAATTCAAAGTGTGTCAGTTTTATCATATGGACAATGATTTGTGGCCCATCGCACTTACCTCCGTGGCCAAATATATGTGAAACCATTCAAATGATTATGATTCAGGTGTACACTGATGGCATCTGTTATTGTTACACAAGACACGTGAAAGAGTTGTGACAACAGTTTGGTTTTTGTTATTCTTTGTTGTGGTGCGATGCATCTCATATTTATTGCTTAATTCATTGGGATGCCATTGGCAATGAATAACACCATAACAAGGTAATGTGTGCTGCCTAAACATTCACCTTACCGCTTGCTCGATACATAACTGTAAATCGGAAACATAAAGTGCAACCAAAGTTTTGTTTTGAGAAAGGGACAGGTGATGTTCCTCCTGCGATAAAATGTACCTGCCTAGGAAAAGTGATGGACAGGAGAGTTTAAAAAACTGGGACTTTCTTTGGTCTGCAATCATTAATTTTGTAACAGATCAAATTTAAGCAATATAAAATATCTTTAAAAGAACATAATAAGAACACACAGATGTGTACATAATCTTCCATCAGAATTTAATTCATTTTAAACAAAATACACGTCTCCTCCTCTTACACGCAGATAGAAGAGACGGCCGATGCTGTGCCCAGCGCCTGCGGCATTGGGGTCCGTTACCCAAATAGGCTTAGCAGAAGGAAAAGCTCAGAGCCTACAATGTATACAAGATAACTTATTCCTGATAAAGCAGCCAAAGAAACGCATCAAATGAAAACTTGTTCCCCCTCCAGTGAAACATTTCCCCCATGGGAGACGTCTAAAGGGGTGATGGACCATAACGTATAATTGAAAGAGTCAGAACACCAAATTTTGTATTGTACATATTTGTTCGTTTTATTATGTTCTTTTGATGATATGTTATGCTACTAAAACAAAATTAATAATTGCAGCTCCAAGTAAGCACCAAACTCTCTTGTTCTTTATTCTTCTCTATACTACTTAGAGATGTGGCTACTTTCCTTTTTATTTATTTGTTTGTTTTATAGGATTTTGCTCATCTTTCAAGAAATATACCTGCCTTTCTTGTGTAATACGCTGGACATGTGCAGCTCGGTGTTTGCTGTCAGGGATGTTCCCGGGTATCCCCCAATGGACTGAATGAATCCCAGCACACCTAGGAAGATTCCGGGAACAGGGAAGCATGCCAGAACAACTAAAGGACTGTAATCAGTCAGGTAAAGTTATTTTATTGTGGAAGGAACAGCGCCTATCTCTTCTGCAATAAAGAACCAATTTCTAGTTTTTAGATAGAGAATATTCAATTTGATTACAGCTTGAAAAAAAAGAGATCTTGTGCACTCTTGTGGTGAATAGATACATTCACATCCTATAAAATATATATTGTATAGAACTATTTATGCAATGTGAATATACTGTGGTGGTCTGCACAAAATGGGATCATTCCCAGATCTGGAAGATTTATAGAACCTGGGACCTATAGACATCCGGCAAACTGGACTGTAAAGGGGAAAGCTGGGCAGGAACACGGAAAACTCCCAATAGACAGAATGTTAGGAATCATGGTACAGAGAGGTCAATGTTGGAATATAACATGCAAGAAGCACGGCAATAACTCATCCCAACTCTCCCCACTTTTTGGTCAATGTTCCCTTTCATGAATCAAAAAAAATTAAAAAACATTAGTTTGTGATTCCAGCAGCTCATGCTTGGCCTTGGACAAAATAGCAAAATAAAAGAATATCACAATCAACAAATGGACCATGTAGAGAAAAGCACACAAAGGTCTAAAATAAAGTCAGGATAACATATTCTAACAAGTTTATATATAGTTTTACTTTATTACACAAATATGGATCTATTTAAAAAACAGGGAATCTGACATTCCCTCAAATATTCCCTGGTGGAAATCATTTACTGTCATTGAAATGTGTGAACCTGGCAGATTCCCACTAGGGAATGTTTGAAGGAATGTCAGATTCCCTGTTTTTATAAATAAAGCCCATAGAATATTAGGGATATTTTAATTAAAGGGCTTTGTCTGTGTCCATGGGATGAATCTGTATTGCATTATATTCTATATATATTCAGTATAAAGTTATAAGGAGAGATGGGAATTGACTGATGTCCATTGTTATGTTCTATAAGTTCATTTGTTGCTTCTTAGAAAGAAATATTTTGGTATCTCCCAAGCGTTGCCATTTCCTGCCCATAAACTGATTCCAGGAAACCGGTATTCAGTCTGGATGGGAACGTTACAGAATAAAAGTAGAAAATAGATTTTTATAGATAAAGAGATGAAAGAATTGTGTACAGACGTTTCCCCCGGATGTTGGGGAAGAAGAATGACAACCGTAGAATTTGCTATCATGAAACTTTCCTTTCTATTGGGACACCTGCAGGTTTATTGTAATAGAGAAATGTTGATCCAAGTAAAACCTCCAGAAATTATTCTAAAATATTAAATATTATAATTAATTATTAAGTGATTGCTCCATGAAAAAGTTGCCATGCCTTTGTTTGCATTTTCTGAAGTGAAGTTACCAGGGATGGGCACCCCGGTTCCATTTACTAATGGTTTGGTGAATGTTGTTTGAAGATTGCTAAATCCATGTCACAGATCCCTACAGGATCAGGGGATCCGTGCCCTCAATTATGTCACCCGCCTTGCACACCTCTGCGGCCAGCTCTGCTCAGGAATCCTGCCCACTGGTCGCTTCCTGCTCTGAATCATGTGACTCACTGAAAACTGCCCCCTTACCCCCGAGGACTAGAATATTCTGCAGATGCCCTGCCAGAAGACTGAACACCACCAGAGCTGCCTTCGCTCCAGCACTCCCTCTGGTGGTGGGTTTTGTTACCTGCTGGTCACATGACCCCCTATAAAAGGAAGTGACTGACAACAACAAGAAGTTGCCTGCACAAGAAGTTCTCCTAGGTTCTGCTTCCAGGTCCTTCCTTCCTGTATGCATTCCCTAATCCTGCATTCTCTGACTACTCCTGATTGCCACCTGCCCTGATCTTTGGCTTCATCTTACTTCTCCTCCGCCTCACACTCCTATACTACGCTTTGGTTGTGGCCCCTGTGTACAGGGGCCACAACCTGGGCACCACCTCCTAAAGTCCATCACTCCTTGTGGGGTGCGCTGGTTATGGGGACTCTGTCCCCCATAAACATGAACAGGACATTCAGTGAACAGAAACCAATGGCTAGGCAATATAGCGGGGAGCATCCCTATTGGCGGGAGGTAACCAGCAATGGTCAATAGAAACACTGCCTGATATCTACATTACCAAATGGCTCCCTGCAGAGACCATACAAAGGTTTGCTAAATGGGTACATGGGTTCACCCAAGGGTTTGTCAACCTTTAAAGAACACTGGCTGAACCAATAGGTGGTAGAACCCGGGCAGCAGGCAGCATTCTGATTGGCTAGAGTTATCAATAGCAGAACAGACCCTAACCACCACCCACCGAAGGTAATGGAGACTGTGCCCGTAAGGTTCCTATTGGCTTATAATTGTTGGGAGCAGTACTATCCCTTAAAAAGTGATTATCAAATTACAAAATAGCTATAAGCCAATTGTTCATCACAAACTTTGGTTCAAGCAAACTCAAAACTCAAGCCCTAGGGGTCAACCTGTCACATGTGCCATTGGCCATGCCAACAATCATTGTACATTGTACCCCACAATAATGCCTTTGAGCATTGACTATATCTAGATCTTCTAAAGGGTCAGCTTCCTGTAATGTTCACTTGGATCATCTCTGACCATCTCAAAGCAGCAGATGCTCAAGAAACAGCACCACAGAAGCATATAGGAAGCTATTGTGCAGGCCCAGCCTGAGCCCCAAGAAATTGCAGCATTATGCAAACCCCACAAACTGCAGACCATTTGGGAAGTAATTGGAAAGGATAAGTTGGGGAGGGCAAGAAGGATAAGTATGTTTTGCTAAATTGAATTAGTAATTTTAGGTGATCTTTTTGTAGATTTTGCCTGACTTTGTCTAAACAGTATGTTAGCATAAATCTTTCCAATGGAACTCAGCAATGCACTAAAACCCAACAGGAGTTCTGATGTTTACCCATTCTGTCCAGATATAGGAAGAAAAGTTGTCATGTAGTTTAAATAATTTAGACCTCCCTCTAGTGGTCAATCTACAAATATCTATCATTAATGGAATGGCAAAAATATGGAAGTACAATCTGTCGAAAATGTGAAAGTGACATCAGATGTATTGTAAAAAAAAAAGTATGTGCTTATGAAAAAACTCTTACACTTCCTCTTTAATTGATCAGCAAGGCAGAGAGGATTTTATTGGTGGGTTGGGTTACATTATGACATCATTGGGTATGATTTCTTATCAGATCAATAAAATGTCGTAGAAAATGGGTCAGCAACCCTAGAAGAAAAGACAACTCTACAAGAAGCTCTCCAAGTCAGACAAAAACAGGGTTAGGCATGACAAATAAAGTTTTTTGGCTGTGTTTTTAGTTATCATTAGAATATTTGTTTCATTTTAGCAGTCTATTTTATTTACTATTTAAAAAATGCTCGGTACTTGAAAAGTTACTTTTCAAACAGGAAGGCTCACTTTTTTTCTTCTTCATCTTTAAATATAGAGGATCACACAGACACATGTAGAAGGAATTATTTGTGAACATTTTTTACAAACCACATTAATCAACAGCCTCTAATACTGAGAGAGGGAGAGAGGGGAGCCTTCCTTACGTTGGAGCACCTGGGTATACCATTTGCTCTTTTTGTACGAGGGTCTAACATTGTGGGGACAGGGGGCACTGTGGTACAGACCTACGGGGCCCCTTTACAAAAACCTCTAATGGGATTTAACATGTGGGAAGGAATTATAATATAAGAATGAAAATACAGAGTCTAGGGAACAAGAACATTGAAAAAAGATGGCGGGTCACCATTACTGGTGGGTGGAGAGCAGCTAGACCTGGATAAGATTAGAATTCTTTGACTGATATTATATTTGTTGCTGGGATAATGTACATTTTATCCATGATTTGGGGGTTTCATTCAAATTAAACATTTTGGTTTGCAGACTTTTTTTCAACATTTTTAACCTAGGTTAACTCTTGAAATAACTGGTTAGGTCTTCGGGGAATCCCTTCTATAAGTCCTGTATTTACAGCTCACAGTACATTAGTGTAGTGGGCAGTGGGAAGAATGTCATCTTTACAAACAGACCATTGGTGTCAGTTAATGTGACTGGAGAGGAACCCCTTGCAACCTCTGGAGGAACCCTAGGGTTCTGCTGGAGCCAGTTTAGGAAACATTTCATTATTGGGTTACGTCAAGGTAAGGGTTACATTTTGATTAGGAATTAGATTTCAGAACTAGGTTAACTTTTAAAGGTCGGCAGAGGATGGACATGAAAGTTAAAATATAACATCACTAAAGCTTTTTTAATATTGGATAGAGGAAGAATTGGAAGAATTAAACCCCCCAATAGGATGCTAACGCTGGGGAGATTTTACTTCCTGCCCTAAAAACACGATAGGAAGAAAGAAGAAATCTCCATAAAATGGGATAAATTTCTTTGTTTGATAACTATCTTCAGAAACAGTTATTTACTTTTTGCTCTGCTAACACAATTTTGGATCATATTTTTTGCTCTGAGCACAATTGCCATCAGAACAAGCGGAAATGCTAAAATTATAAAAATAAAAATCAGAAAAAAAGCTAAACAATCATGTCAAAACAGTAACAGGGATGGCACAAAGGTCTTTGGAAAAGAAGATGACCGCCATGTAGTGGTGGAAGAATGACACCAATGCTAACAGATCCAGAGACATGGCTGGCGAAATAGAGACCCGAAGCTCCCTGTGTACTGCAGGTGGGGGCAGTTGGCAAAGGTTTATCACTGGATATTGTGGCATCATCGAATGCTAAAGAAATGTTACCAGCTCAATTTCAAAGTATTTTAAGAATCTTTCTGAAATTGACTGCAGCCTTTTCACAAAGACAGATGGTTATTGTTGGACTACGGCATCCTTGGGGACCCAAACTGACATGCCTCTGTGGTCATTCTTCTCATCAGAATATTTTCTTGTTTTACTGGTCCTACTCTAGCCAAGAATATGGTGCCAACATATAATCTTATAATATAATTGGATGTCTGTATATCATTCATTGCTATGCTTGACACCATGTTGGCTCTTTTATTGGCCTGGTTGGTAGGACTTGCAGTGAAGTGAGAAAGTCACTCCTCTAAAAGACAGAACAACATAAACAAATAAGTTTGTGCAGAGAGCAGTGCAATATAAAATACTGATTTACATCAGCACCCCTACTGAGATGTCACCAAACCCTCTCCATTCTCGGATATGTAAGCAGTCTTATTTTAGAAGCTCGTAACGCCACTGTGACCTCTTCTCCGCCAGTGTTTGGAAGCGGGACAGTGCTCAGCGTTTTGGGTAAGTGTCTGTTTGTAATATTTCATTAAGTAGAAAGATGAGAATGAATGAAACCTCACTTACATAGAAAATGAGATTCCTTCCATTTACATATTCCATTGTTTTATGTTAGTTGTTATTTTAGGATATTAGGACATTTGGCAATCTATAAAAATTCTGGACAGGAACTGGAAGCACTGGAAAATATTAATATATCCTATGCATATAATGGGATTCACATCTGAAACATTCCTGATATACACCAAAATACAATAATGAACTTGAGCTTCCCATTTATTACCCCAGAAAATTGATTGAATAACAGTGGATACAAACTGACAGATCCAAAATATGAAAAAGTGTGAAAACTTAAAAGAGTTTTTTCTTTTTTGTTTTTTTATTTAAATATTGATATGTAAAATAATAATGAGGTTCTTGAACTGGCCATATTCCATGTGTAGCAGGCAAGCCTACTTCGGTGAAGGCACGGTTCTAGTAGTTCTTGGTGAGTCATTTTCTTTTCAATATTGGTTAGATTAAATGAACCCATCTGGGCTTTATTTGCCTCTGTGAGTTTGTAGATATCAATTTAAAATGAGTTCTCTCATCTGAGCTGGGGACACATGGAGAAATTAGAGAATAATATGCTTTATTTCTTTCTGCCTAATGATGGACAATTGTTTGTAGTCCATGTTATCCATCTTATCTTTTGTCCGTATTCTGTAGCAGGAGAAATGTAGATAAATGGCCGACGTTTTGGCATTTTTAATCGTTATCTTTTTGCCGCCGGGTCTCCTGCTAAGACCATAAAATGATAGGTAGTTCTGTCCCGGCACTTCGGTATCACCAGGCCATCATGACCCATCACAGTGCCAATCCCAGTAAAGTCCCAAAGAGGTTCTTGAATTGGCCATATGCCCTGTGTAACTATCAAGCTTACTTCGGTGAAGGCACCATTCTAGCAGTTCTTGGTGAGTCATTTTCTTTTTAATATTTGTTAGATTTAATGGACCCAACCTTTGTAGATATCTATGGAAAATGAGTTCTTATCTGAGCTCGGGAGAAATTAGGGAATAATATAGTACCCTCCATTTTCTCTTTGATCTCTCTGTTAATTGATGGAGTATTTGTAGTGTCTGTGTTGTCCTACTCTTTGCATTGTGTACCAGGAGAAATGTAGATGACTGGCGGATGTATTACTATTTGTAATATCTCCATGCAGCTATGTCTCTTACCGAGGCCTCCAAGCGGCTGATTGTTCTGTCCATGCTCTTCGTCATCACCAGGCCATCGTGACCCATCACAGCGCCTATCCCTGACTTATTGTCCCTTTGGGTGCTATCTCCTACCTGCCTATTGCTTATATGTAAGAGTTAAGGACATGTATGACAGCCCAGAGAAAGATCATAACCAGTGTTTGTAGGAATAAATAAAGCAATTCTTCTTTTTCTACCAAACCTCCCAAAGAAGGTAAAGTTAATTAAAAAAAAGTTATTCTGTTTATAAATGGCATTTGGTGGAATCGGACAGCCCCTGTCTTACTATTTGTCTTAAGGTATGAGATTTTGCTTATATACCCTACTCTTTTCTGATGCCTAGGCGTTCTATTCATCTGTGTATGTTCCATGTCCCCACGGTTTAATAAATAAAAATCCTTTTATAATTTATATAATGAGTATAGCAGGTGTACAGACCTTGGAACTTAACAGGATGATGGGAACTCCATTTAATGGGCAAAGCAGATGCAAGTCTTGTGCCGGGATGATGGGAGCTCCTAATAATGGGCACAGTAGGTATACAGACTGGAGACCTCAGTGCCAGGATAGTAGGAACCCCTCATAATAAATCCATCAGGTGAACAGATCCAAAAACTAAGCACAGGGATGGCGAGAGCACTTCATCATTGACACAACATATGCAAGCCCCAATAATTCAGTGCAGAGATGGCCGCCACTACAATCCTATAGTGGGAGCCCCTTATAATGGATAATGAATGAGCTATAGATCTTATATTACCAGACAGCCACCTTGTAGTGGACGGAGCGTATTATTTTCCTGGGTAACCCCCGAAATGTGGACACTTTGTACAAAATGATTATTAAATAATATTACAAGTACTGATGGCAAGGTGACCACCCATGAAAGCCAGTTTTGTACTTGCACTCTACTTATGTGTGAGCAATGAAAGACTGTATTTTGGTGAGGGGACAGTGCTGGCCGTGTTGGGTAAGTAAGACGATTGTCCATTCTGAGTTGTTCTGGATTGTACAATGCTTTAAATCTCTATGTCTGGAAATATGTTAATATTATTAAGGTTGTTGAGTTACTATACAATGCTAGAGGTTGTGGGTGTCTTTAAAGAGAATAGTTGGCACTAAGTACTTGGACATGTACAAGCGTACTAATAAGTCTTTGTTGGATCTGTAAGTCTATAGATTTCAATTAGGATTCCATTGGGACCCCAGGGTTCCTCCAGATGAATCTAGGGGTTCCATAAGCAATTTTGACCTCTCAGGTCACCAATACTGTTATCAGCTATCTGTGAGGGTGACATACTTCCAATGGCCAGCAATGTAAGAGGAATTCTGCCCCGTGATCATTACACTAATGTATAGTGGGCTGTGGATATACAAATTATAGCCGGGATTCCTCCTTGAAGACCTGAGAGTTATTGTAAAAAAAAAATTTGGGAAAGGCTGGTCTTCCTCCATGTCAATTTTTAATTCACTTTGGCGTTCCACCATATTGCATGACATTTGGAATATTCAGGAATAATCATTGTGTAGACCTCCCAGCTCCACACAGATTTCTCTTATGACGTCCATGATTTAGAGACATGATATGGAAAGTTTCACTGAAGGGAAAAAAAACCCTTCTGATGAATCCTCATGGAGTTTTACGCTGGCAATCAATCTGTGTGCCGGTAATGACAGACAGTACTTTGGACAAGGGACAATATTATCCGTGCTGGGTAAGTCATTACTGAGCCAATATCTACTTAGAATATGTTCTGTAGCTTTATAACCTGATTTATGAAAACAATAACCTTCACGTCCAATGTCAATGTAGCTAAAACACCCGATGGCTGGGTCTGGTTTGGATTTGTCCCAATCTCTGTCATGGTCACCTTTTCTGGACAGCTTGGCCTGTATGAAAATATCTAAAAGAAAACCCCTAAGTCCCCATACAGCCATCACATATATTACCCGTGTATCATTATATTATATACAATATTACCCGTGTATCATTATTCATTAACCTTCCTTAACTTTATGGGCGGTGTATTAGTATTACAGTAGATTAGGAAACAGGTTGATGGACATTGGGCAGATCAGCCGGCAGTACTATATAACACCAATGCTGGTTCTTATAATTGTGTGCTCACGAGAGGTTCTGTTAGTAATAAATTGATCAACCAATTGGTCAGAAGTGATAAATTTACCAAGAGGAAACAATGGGAAATTGCCTGGCATCCTGAGGTTGCACTTGGTCCCTTGTTGTGCCTTTGCTGGTTGTAATTATAAAGTTATAAAGTGGAGTGAACAAATATCACCGCTATCATACAACAACTATACAATAGCATTATACAATCAGAAAATAACGTAGACTTGTCTTGCCATGGCACTGTGTCCCAAAATGAGGGAACGTCCGGGGAATGCATTGGTCCCCATGTAACCATTGAAGGAATTCCCCTTTCCTCCATCTGCCCATTTGGTGAATACAGTCCTCAGTGGAAGCAAAGTGGTGAATCTCTCCGATGGGAACACAGACAGCCATAAAAACCTGGCAGAAGGTCTAACCCTGTCATAATATATCCACATATTGAGGAAAGGCCGTGTCTTGAGATACACTTTAACTTTCACCAGTTGTTAAGGTTTACAATTGAAATACTGCTGACATATGTAATAAATTATTCAAAGACCTCAACCCACACTTACCCGGGGGGGGGGGGTTAATGTTAAAAGTGTTAATGTTAAAGTTAATGAGCCGAGAGCCCCCTTTATACCTATACATATTATACATATAATACATATATATATATATATCTTGTATTATATATGTATTATATATGCTATAGCAATTTAAAGTAGACTAAAACTCACAAAGTGAAATGTTTCTGCATTGCTAGACATTATAAATTGTTTATTTTGCCTTTTAGTAGAGTACTTCTCTTGTTTTGCCTTGAATTCCTTTCTGGGG
>NC_092867.1:722985-723603 GCF_032062135.1 Pyxicephalus adspersus | reverse complement strand
TGAGATTGTGGATTGAGCTGTATATGTACATTTCAGAAAATATTGTGAACTAGTTATTATGTTTTATTAAAGTAGGAGCATTGCCTTTTCCTTCTAAAATCAACATCCTGCTTGCTTGCGATTTATTATGTTTAAAGTAGAGTTCCCTTTAATGGAGCTGGTTCAGATCTCTATGATCTAATAATGCACTCTATAGAGCAGGGTTCCTCCAGAGGTTGCTGGGGGTTCCTGCAGCAGTTTGCACCCCTCAGGTCAATATAAGTGACCCCAATGATGTTTTTGGCTATCTGTAAGGGTGACATTCTTCCCACTGGCCAGCAATGTAAGAGGAATTCTTCCCACTGATCACCACACTAATATACTGTGATCTGTGGATATAATATTTATAGACTTATAGAAGAGTTTTCCAGTAAAGCAAGGAATTTAATGAAATGCAATTTACTGTAATATACTGGCAATATTATAGAAGGGCTTCCCCGACCTGAAAGTTATTTCAGGAGTTCCTCCATGTTATAACGGACGATGAATGCTTATCATGAGAACAGCAGCACATATCATCTCATGGCAGCACAGCCAATAAATAAATTACAAAATGCAGGGAACTCCAGATGGAACTCT
>NC_092867.1:718601-720842 GCF_032062135.1 Pyxicephalus adspersus | reverse complement strand
ATGGGAATAGATGATTTCAGCAAACTCAGCTTTATTAATCACAAAGTAATCCTTGACTTTCCCAATGGAATCTCTGGATTCTCATGTAATTTCAATGAATTGGCTGAGTTAGATATGTCAGCGCAGGCCTTGTAATGACCGTTCCAGATAAGCCTGAGCCCTCCTATACCGGCTATGGTGGCCATTGCGTTAGACTATCAAGCAATGGTAGTAATAGATACCCCTCTACTAATGTGCTTGCACTGGGTTGGGGCACAAATGCTGTTATTCACTTAAATTAGCTAAATTCATCTAATGCAACACAAAACATTCTAATATATTTTGTGCAAATAAAATCTATAAAATTGCAGCTGTAATCGGAAGACATTGAACAACAAAGCTATTCTACCCCAAACTCAATGATATAATGCCAATAATGGTGCCCACTGATCTGTAGACCAATACACAGAGTAATATGTCTTCAGTGCAATAATTCCCCATAGTAAGCTATAGAGTGTTGGGGCCTCCCTAAGTATTTAATAATTGTTCAGTGAAAATGTATTGAGATATAAGAGGGTAGTTTAAAAAAATCCATTTATTATATCATTGATTATAGCAGTAAATGAAAATTTATCTTAAGGATACAAGAAAAGATCAAAAGCTGCAATTAGAAACACTGTACAAAAATGTATAAAAGAGTAATAAAAAGCCGTGGTATATTAAAGGGGTCCATCTCTAGTCCCCAAGGGCCACAACAAGGCCAAAACATGTGCAGATCGTTGGCCAGCTTTAGGATGTCATGTTATAAGGTTGAAAAATAAGTATGCATCTGAAAGTCTAAATGATCAGTAAATAATTTGTTATAACAGTATTGACCCCTGAGCTTAAATACTATACCCCCCCCCCCAATGTGTGTTGTATAGAAGGTATAGGGGGATGGAAGGTAACATTCAGTATGGAGCGTTGTAGCTGTGAGTGGCAATCAAAGGCAATATTTTGGGCAAGGCACCATTCTCTCTGTGTTGGGTAAGTCAAAGCATTATGTGATTTTGGTTGCAAATGATATTATTATGTTTATTTATCTTTATTATTATGTCATGCAAATTATAAAACTGAGGCGTAATTGTAAATGAATGGCTTGTTAAGTTCAAGTTGGGAACATGTTTCCGGTGAGACATCTATACAATGGCGATGGATAAGATGTCAGGTATCCCTGGGGTATGTTCCCAGCGGGGTATGTACTTTGACTTTGTAAGTGATCCTCTGTGCAGGTTTTACCCCACAACCCCAAAATAATTGAGCTGGTGAGGAGCCACTTGGCTTGTGACACCGATGCCCCAGATCTTCCTTGGCTGTATGAATGTAATGGGGATATTAGGGTATGAGCTTGGCTGTATTAGGGTGTTTTCCTTGGGATATTGGGGTATGAGCTCATTCGGGGATAGAATTATGTAGCCGGTAATTTATTAAAAAATAAGTTTTTCAGTTTTCTGATCCTACATTTGATTTATTCTTTTTATTTAAACTTGAGGAAACAATCCCATGTCACAGATATAATCCACAATATATTACTCTAATGAAAAGACATTTTTGATTAAATTATTTTATATTGACTTTATATATTGCATTGTTGGCAGAAACACATCTCCACATGTATGATTAATGTGAGCCAGCAAGGGTGGGCAATGCACTTTTTGTAGGAGTGCGTAACATTGTGAGCACTAGTAGCACCGTGATAAAAACCAATGTAAGCGCTTTACAATAACCCCAATGGTGAACAATGGGCTCGTAAAATAATCACACCCCAGGATAAGAATAGTTGTCTCAAAGTGAGGAAGTTTTACCAAGTCTAATGGGATATGACAATCATAGTCACATGGATTAAAAAAAACTCATATGTGTGTGTTGAAGTTTTGGTAATTGGGTCTGTGGTCTTCCCATTCATATCAAACACTACAGATGGATTGGTTCCCCCATGGAAGGATCATCGGCTCTTCTTGAACCAACTAGAATTTTAACAAACGTTTGTTGGTCAAAAACCAAAAATGTAAAGCCAAAGGTAATCCCAGCATCATGTTAACGTCAATTAAAACTTTCTCATAAGTTCAGAAAAACTGCGGGGAAGTTTTCAGCTAGAAGTAAGTCAATGTGTTCTGCCTCTGTAGTCTATTTCGGCAGTGGGACCATTGTCAGCGTTTTGGGTAAGTCCAGCAATTTGTAGATTTTTATACAGCAATGTATAGCTGTGAATACTGCCGCTAA
>NC_092867.1:716805-718026 GCF_032062135.1 Pyxicephalus adspersus | reverse complement strand
AACGCAGGAGGATTTAGTATGGAGATTGGTAACTGTGAATACCGAAAGACAATATTTTGGTAGTGGCACCATCCTATCGGTTTTGGGTAAGTGATAGAATATTTCTTGAACCCCATAGAGTCCATATGAGAGCTTAGTATATTCTTTATATGTATAGCAGGAGGAAGTTTTGTAGAACTGTAAAAATGAAGCCCCTGCATGTATACAGGTTTATATAAGAGAATAAAAACTATTTATCTGCAGCTTACTACTCATTAATATCAATTTGCTGCATTTTTTCTGAAAACATAAATCTGGTCTGAGTATTGTGTTATGGTGAAGTCTTATTAACATTGCTGCATGTATTACAATGACCACGGAAATAAAGGGGAATGGGTGCAATAGTTCTGTGTTTGTTTTAGTTTTCTGCGGTCCGCAGCTGAGCCGTTACACCACAACTGGTAACATGTGAATGTAGTCTGACATGTGAATGTAGTCTGAGTGAATTGAATACAAATGTGAATAGGATCACAATGAAAACAGCAGAATATCTGCACCCAGACTGGAATTGTTAGATCAATAGGTTGAAAGAAAGACCATCATGGAAATAAATAGTTTATCCAGTGTGATGCTTACAATATGTGAAAGACAACAAATAATGTTATATGGAGGCATATTGTGTAGTTTGGTAAAAAGGAAAGTGTTAAAGGCCATCTGAGAATCCAGAGGTCATTATATGGTTAATAGTTTATGGACACCTTCAGAGGATTGAGGGTAAATGGTTCCAATAAAGGGTTCTGGTAATCCTACAGCAAACAAAACACTAATTAGGTTTCCAAACTTGTTCTATTAATTAGGAAATTGCCCCAGCCCAGCCAGACCCACAAAGATTTGGTTTAAATTGAGTCGTTGACCCCGGCGGACATATTTGGCTTGCCTTGGAATGCAGATTGTGACCCAGGTCATCCTTTTTCCCATCATACCGACCCTTACCAACGTTCTTTAGGCTGAATGGTCTGACATTTCCACAAACACATTGCACACTCTTGTAGAAAGTCTTGGTGGAAGCTGTTTGGGCAGAAGAGACGATTTCCTATACAAGGTTTTAAAATAACAATCCCAACAATCTCATATAGATGGCCCGGTGCCCACAAACATTTGACCATGTAGTCCATATGTGAGATAAATCTAACCTTCCAGTGCTCAGCACACACGGACATTCACCATTCTATGACTGCTTTA
>NC_092867.1:716212-716736 GCF_032062135.1 Pyxicephalus adspersus | reverse complement strand
GTAAATGGGATTTAGTACGGAGTTCTGTGGCTGTGAGCGGATACAACACACAATATTTTGGAGCTGGCACCATTCTCTCTGTCTTAGGTAAGTGAATATTATACCCTCAACCTAATTAACCTTATTGAGTTGGTAAGGTAAACTTTGCCCACATGTTTATTAAATAATACCCAAACTGATGTATCATACGTTATGGACACCTGGGGACCCCCCTATGGATGATTGAGTTTGAGTTGTTCTAATAATGTAATATAAGTAATAATAATAAGGATGCTGGTAATGCTTTAATATTCAAAGGTAATGGAAGTCTATTCAGGCTTTTTTATGGCAATAAAGAAATTGTCCCAGCATGAGCCAGCTTAATACAAATACGGTATGAAGTTGGCTGTGTAGAGGAACCCAATGTCCTGCGCCGAGTCTTTGACCTCAAGCCCTTTGATTTGGGTTGATTTGGAATGCCAATTGTAAGTTTGGTCTTTTTATTCAGTATCACCTGACCTCACAAATGTTCCTTAGACTGATCG
>NC_092867.1:704759-715893 GCF_032062135.1 Pyxicephalus adspersus | reverse complement strand
GGACAGAACGCACAATATTTTGGAGCTGGCACCATTCTCTCTGTCTTAGGTAAATATAAGATATAATAACAAATGAAAGTTTATAAAACTCATAAAGGGCTGCCAGGGCACATTGTTTGCTTTTATTAATGTACAATAAGTCTATTTCAGTTCCTAGTTTTACAAAAATGGAAAAATACAAAGCAAATTATTCAATGAGTGTGAATATTATTTAATAACTACAAAAGAAATTCACCCAAATTTCCCCCAAATGCTGCAGGTCCCTCTTGTGTTCATGTACAGATCTATGTACATTGAGTATTATATGGGATTTAGTACAGAGCTCTGTGGCTGTGAGCGGAGCTGGTGCGCAATATTTTGGAGCTGGCACCATTCTCTCTGTCTTGGGTAAGTTTCACTCATAAATAATACAATATTCCTCTAGAGCTGCAGATTTAAAATGCTCCAATTTTCTTAAAACCATAACTTACATTTTTACTAAATAATGGGGTGTATTTCTATAGCAATGAATGTGACATTCATAAAACATTCACTGCAAGTAAATCAATTGCTGTCATTTAAAACACATGCAGAAAGATACACTTACAGTGAATGTGTCATGTTCACCACTTTATAAAGATGCAATAAAATATGGTATAGCTAAAGGATTTGGACATCAGCATTAAGGCTGCTTAATATTTGGAGGTCAGAGACTTACTGAGCAGTAACGCCTTAGAAGTATCATTACAACAGGATAAGCAATGTTCTTGTATCAGAATTAACCCTTTCCAGGGCTGCTGAGATCCTGGAACACTAATAATGTAATAGAGGGGTTACTATTACATTATATGACATGGCATATTGGCTTGGCACCTAATGTGTTGGACGTTTCCTCCAAGGAACAAGTGCATGGAGTTTGTATGTTCTCATCACATTAGCTTGCTCCTACATTAGCATGAGAGGCAATTGTATCCAAGTGTGGGATTCTCGTATTGTATATCCAGGTATGACTGCCCTTCCTATATATGTTTGTTTGACATATATCTACTTTAGTATAGGACTGCCGGATGGATGTGCCATGGCACAGCATGCAGATTATAATTATCTGTAATGGTGTGCATACTGAACACTTATACATACACGTATATTTGCTATCATGCCTTCACAGTGCACAATTGTTTTCTTTGTAAATCTATTACGAAGTTTCTTTTTTATCTTGAGATTCTGTAGGATGACAATGCTAAGTCTTTGCTGATCAGTTAGCAGCACATTTGCTCCTTTAGGTGACGTTTGGCTACCTATCAGGTCTATCCAATGGGTGGCCCAATGGCCAACTGACCAAGTGCACATGGCGGCCTGACAATGCTTCTAATTGCTTGGCATTCCCAGTCTACAATCAGTAGTGATGTTACTGGCTGGACCTTCATATAGAAAACACATCAGACTCACAAAACCAATTTACTTTTATATTATATGCAATGGGGCATGATGCTAAACAATATGAGGGTTTAAATACACTTTAGGTTCAAGTCATCCTCTTTGTTGGCTAGCAAATTGAGTATTGTGGCGGAGTTCCTTTCACAACCCAAACTGGTTTAGTGGGCTTGTGACCTACAATGTGTATACTTGTGTGAATGTTGCAGGGACATTAGAGTGTAAGCTTGTTGGGGACAGGGAGTGGTATCAATGGTTTGATTTATGGAATGAAGAATACCGTATAATACTCAGCTGTGCCCTGTTTCTTTCAAACCCCCATTGTTCAATAATCTGTCTGTGTAGATGATTTTATTTCATTGCCATTGGTTTGGGATGAGTGCCAGGCATCTATCATTGTCAGGGAAGAAGTCTCTATACATTTTCAGTACAATTTTCTTTTAATACAAAGCACAGGCTGAGGCCACTTGTAGGAGATTGAGAGGAAAATAGGCTTTTTGTAGCAGTGCGTAACATTGTGAGCAGCGGTGGCACCATGATAAATATTAATAGAATGCCTTTACAATAACCCCATTGGTGACGTATGCTCCATTGTTGAGTAGTTAATGACTTAGGACGGCTTATTGCTGCTTATGATTGATGTTTCTAAGTACTGATGTCAGATGGAATGACAAGACAAGATGAACTCTTCTTCATTTTCATCATTCTTTAGCAGGATCATAAGCCAAAACTGAAAAAAAAGGGCCATAGCTCTGTTGGGATTACGGTAATGTTGAAGCTCCCGATATCAGTTTTAATCCAGATACTGCTAAGGACATGTTTATGAGCAACTGACCAACATGGTGGATTCAGCCAACTGCCCATGGACAAGTTCTTGGCTATGTTTCATTACCGCTATCTTGATTTTTTCCTTGATATGAATAATTAGTTACCTAGTACTATATATAGAGAGGAAGACCCATGTTGATAAATAAGAGTTTGGGGTGATTTTGGCTTGAACTATCGCACTGTGTATTGGATCCTCGGCACAGTACTTTGGTGGTGGAACCATTGTCAGCGTTCTTGGTAAGTTCAGCAGGAGCAAGGTTTTTATACGTCATTGTGTAGCTGTGACTAATAACGCTAAGCAAGAGTTCGGAGCTGGAACCATCCTGTATGTCCTTGGTAAGTGCCAGCTTTGGGTGAATTTGGGGCAAGCGTATGAAAGCCGAGGTTTTTATACATCAATGTATAGCTGTGAATGCTGGAAACAAGCAGGAGTTCGGAGGGGGGACAATTCTTTCTGTTCTGGGTAAGTGTCACAATTGTGTGTTTGGGTCAAGTTTGGGCTCATATGAGAAAGTGTGCAGCAAAGATTTGTGGCAGATAATACAAATACTTTTTGTTTCTAGGAAACAATAGCAGTCACGGAATGTCAAGCTATTTGTAGCTCAACATCTGAACGGTTGGCTTTTTCAGAGGTAGATCATAAGGGGTGGTGGGAAGGTAGTTTGAACCCTTTTAGGGAATAATTGCCCCCAATGATTGCTTACCTAGCCTTAGCTTGCCCTGAATGACTGAATGGGGGTAAATCCAGGTCCTAGGGAAAGCTAAGGTTATGCTGTATATCCCTCTTTGATATGGTGTTAGTGTGTGTGAAAAGTTTTTATTCACCAATGTGTGGCTGTGACTGCTGGAAGTAAGTTAGACTTTGGAGAGGGGACAATCCTTTCTGTCCTTGGTAAGTGGTAACTTTGTGTTTGGGGTAATCATGTGAAAGGGGAAGTTTTTATACAGTAATATATAGCTGTGAATGCTGCCAATAAGCTAGAGTTTGGAGGGGGAACAATTCTCTCAGTCCTTGGTAAGTTGTAAGATTTTAAATCTATTATTATTTAATAGATAATTATAGATGTAATGTATAATAGATGTAATATATAATAAATGTAATATATAAAAAATGTAATGCATAATAAATGTAAAATATAATAGATGTAATATATAATAAATGTAATATATAAAAAATGTAATGCATAATAAATGTAAAATATAATAGATGTAATATATAATAAATGTAATATGTAATATATAATAGATGTAATATATAATAAATGTAATATATAATAGGTGTAATATATAATAGCTGTAATATATAATAGATGTAATATATAATAGATGTAATATATAATCGATGTAATATATAATAAATGTAATATATAATAGATGTAATATATATATAGATGTAATATATAATAAATGTAATAATTGAGTAATGACCACTGGGGTCCTTAGATGGACTTCCGGTTGTTTTACTTTTAAATTAAGTTTCTTGCCAAACCAATTGTTTCTACAATGACATTCCATAGGTTCTGTAGAGGGCCGGAGGACCGATGTGGGACATCCATGAACAGTTGTAGGGCTCTGATCATCATTGATTGTATAAAATAGGATAAATATAAGAAATGTGTGGTGATAGGACATGCAGATATATTATAACTACAAATAAATAAGTGGCTGGTATAAAGCTAACAAATTATGAAGAAGCTTACAAAGGGAATGTAATAGAGATCCCGAGAAGTGATATCAGGCGGTACAAACATGCAATGAATGCGATGGAAGTCTCAGGATTTAGTATGACCATTTGCAGCTGTGACTAGTGAAAGATTGTATTTTGGAAGTGGCACTGTCCTGACAATTCTCGGTAAGCAATACATTTCTTATATGTAAAATCCATTATAAAATTTAAATGAGTTTATTGCAAACAAATTTCACATAAGTTAAATGGAAGAACAGATATATAACGCAGATTATTGTTGAAATCACGCTGCCATGCCAAGTAATTATTAGCGGCACATTCTTTCTATTAAACATTTAGCCTTCTATAAAATCTGGGATTCTGTAGCAAAAAACTTCACAATCTCCAACCAGTCGAGGGCTTGCTGTGTGTCTGAGGATAAATAATAATAATTGTGTGCACTATATGGCATGGGAAGTCAGCTTCTAATCCAAGTTCCTTTTCTTGCTAACAGAGCAGTAACCCTTTGCAGACCAATTTAATTTTTGTGTTCATTGCCACAAACTGACATGTAGTTGCTAGTTGTGGTATTTTGTGTGACGTTTTTCTTTATTTGTGCCTTTGGGTTACAGATCGATCGATGTTTTTTTCATGGTCCAAGAAATTCTTATTCAAGTCCTTCAACAGGGCTAAAAAGCCATCTTAACCCAAAATAAAAATTGCTGCATTGATAATATGGAAAAGGTGTTAAGAAACACTTTTACCTAAAGTCCAAAAGTACTTTTGTGTCAATGATAATGAAGTTATAACCCAATTGTTTATTTGGCTTGCAAACCCTTTCAGCAAAATGCTATTTCAGCTTCGACTATTCCATACATTGAGTCTCCATATTCATTGGCCCTGATTTATTAAAGTTCTCCAAGGCTGGAGAGGATACACATTCATCAGTGAAGCTGGGTGATCCAGCAAACCTGGAATGGTCATTTGCCTTGGAGAGCTTTAATAAATCCGGCCCTGTGTCTACAATGTCTTCCATACGTTGATACGTCATATCTTTATTGTAGATGTTAGAATAAAATCCCCTGATAGCAGCACCTGGCATTGCTTGTGATTCAGAAGTCGTGCTAAAAGACATCACTGGGTACCCAACCATGTGGCATCAGGCTTGGGTGAAATCTTAAATTACAACAAAGGGTTTTTATCCATAATAATTTCCAACTATTGCGGGGTTTTTATAATAAATATGAATGTATATTTTTATATAAACATGTTTATTAGGGAAGCTGGGAATGTTTTTATTTATCTGGTTAAGTTTTTGTAGCATTGTGTGATATTGTGAGGACTGGGGGAGCACTGCGATATTATTTATAATGGGCCCGTTACAATAATCAACACTTCTGTCTCCTATGTGAATTGATAGACAGGACAGGACAGAAGACACAGATAAAGGTGCCTGGGTGCTGAGGACTCCATGGAAGAGTCCGGGGTGGTTAAGATTGATTGTAAGCTGTTAGGTCGCAGTTTTGCCAACGTTTGTCAAGAAACAACAAATCTCAGGACATCTCGCAGTTCATTCTAACAAGGTTTGTGGGGACCTGAAGTCCTCTAACCTCCATAGGACCAAAAGTTTCATATCAATCCTTTGTACCACTAAAAGGTCCCATTGGGAATTTTACCCCAATGCCCCCTCACTGTGTCTGCCCCAGTGGTTCTTGCTGACTTAGGTCTGTTGTACTTTTTATGATCCTTTTTGTTTTAAAAGAATGGCATCTTTTTAAGATAATATTTGAGACACCGTGGCCTAAAAAGTGGGGGCGAGTTTTTATATGTTGATATCCAGCTGTGAGCAGCACAAATAAATTAGAATTTGGCAGTGGCACGGTGCTTTCAGTGCTCGGTGAGTTGCAACAATTCTGTTACCAGACCTAATCTTGTTTTATATTTTTATTATACTATATAAAATGTATAACTTTATTATTTATTGTTTTATATATGTATCTTATTTATATGTTGTAGATGTAAAATAAGCCTAAACTTATAAAAAGAAAAGTTTTGCTGTATAAAAAAAAAAACCGCCCTGATTCACTAAAGGAGTTAAGAATCTTTGCACAATACATTGGATGAATATTCATTTCAAACAATAAATCACAAGAAAAGCAATTTATTTTTATTTATTTAGTTATCTGCACAGGAATGGATAACTGGAATGAATAGTCACATATTATATTGTGAGCATTCCTAGGACTGATGTCAGATTGGGGGGCTTATACTTGGGGGGCTTATACTTGGGGGGCTTTTGTTTAGCTCTATTGCAGACTTTCTCAACATTTTTACCTGGAGGAACACTTGAAATAATATTTAGGGAACCTCTAGAACAGCCTTTCTCTAACTCTTTAACATGGGGGAACTCTTGAAATAAGTTTCAGGCCTGTGGGACCCCCGGATATAATTACGATAGCCACAGCTCACGGTATATTAGTGTGGTGGTCAGTGGGAAGAATGTCTCTTACATTGCCATCCAATGGGAAGAATGTCAGCTTTACTGACAGCTGAAAAGATCATTGGTCAGTAGCTGGCAAGTGAAGACATTGTAGTGGGTACAAATATGTGATATTGGGATAAATAGGAGACATACGTGCCATTGTTCAAGCAACCACTAGCGAGTCCGGAGAAACCCCAGGATTTCAGAGAACCTTGGATGAGAAAGCTTGTTATATGGTTATAAAAAAACCGGGAAATCGGGAAAGGAATGCAGTGACTCTGCCTTGGCAATGCCAGCCAGGCAAGACGCATTTTGCTTCAGTTCCTGTTCTGGAGATTCAGCAGAAAGTGAGACAATTGTAAAATGTTGGCTTTCCATCACACAATTCCCCAGGACTAATGCTGGCAGTGTTTCCTGATTGAATATTAATTGGATCTTGTGTTACTGTTTAGATTCTAACTGGAACATCTGACATTTGTTTGGTTCAGCAAGCAATGAAAATATGAGCTGTAATCAATTAGTGTGATAATTAGCAGTCCGTTCCCCCAATATCTATGATTGTCAGGGGACTGAACTACTTCTTCTGTTGGCCATTTCAATATGTATTCTGTGCAGACATTTCTGTACATTTTACCCAATTTTGTAGATGTTGTGAAGTGAACTGATGACCACCAGCCAATCTGAATTCTGTCTACCAATACGCTTGATGGGGGACTCATCAATATTAACATAATAATTATATATATAATGAATGTGAATTCCAAATATAAGCCTGGTATGAAGAATAATAGCAATTAGCGTCCCTATTGACTGGTGGTTGTCTAGAGTGTGGCATTGGCCAACGGTAACAATGACGGTTAATACAACCAAATATCAGACGTTGTAAATCCCTAGGAAAACCTAAGCTAAACCCTTTACCTATCTGGAATTATGTCGTTTAATATATGTGCGTGTAATATTTTTGTTCCTATGACAGTCAAGGTGACATTTTATATTTTTTCTTTTTCTTCAAAGAAAAAGGACAATCAGTGAAGTATCCCAAAGTCAAAATCTTTTATCCAAACAAAAAAGAGTTCCGAGATCTCCAGGTCATCTCTTTGGTCTGCATCGCAAGCGGTTTCTTTCCAGAACACGTCCGGTTAACTTGGTTTAAAAATCAGGAAGAAGTAAAGGACCTGTACCAAAATAAGCCAAAAGCAAACAACGATAGCACGTTCTCCACCAGCAAACGGCTAACTCTGACCAGAGCTGAATATTTCAACCCGGACGCCATCTTTAAATGTCAGGCAGCTTTCATTGGAAACGAAACCAACGCTGAAAGTGCTGAAATTAAAGGAGAATTAGGTAATGGGGTCAATGTATGAGTTGTTCAAGTGTATAATCCTATGAATAGCAATATATGGCTAAAAGTCTGAGGACACCTGACCCTATGAAGTACTTAGACAACCAATTACTAAACCCTGAGCAGATATGTGAACATTGTTTGCCACCATAACGGCCTCCAATCTGCTGGAAAGTCTTTCCACAAGATTTTGGAATTCTTGCCCATTCAACCAAAAGTCAGAAATAGATGCTAAATGAGAAGACGTGGCTCAGGGTTGGGGTTTCCATTCAGCAGCACTGAGCTCAGAGCTCTGCAGGCCTCTGTAAGAAGCTCTATACCAGGGGTGGGCAAATTGTTTTATTCAGGGGCCACAATCTGCAAAAAAATTTGCCAGAGGAGCCGGGTCAATTGTAGAGTGGGTGGGGTTATGCCATCATGATGCCCCTGAACATGACGTCATGATGGCATAACCCCGTCCACTCTCCCATCTCAAGTTTAGAGCCGGTGGTGGGAGAGTGGGCGGGATGTGTGCAGTGACATCGCAGGCTCAGGTCCGGGGATGTGTTGTGCGGCTCTGGCCAGTGGGCCCCCCCAGTGGGGTCCTTCCCCTGACCCTGATCGGGGTGGCACCGGCCAGAGCCGTGGAACACCCAAAGGGCCTTAGAAACATCCCTAATGGCTCGTATGCGGCCCGCGGGCCATAGTCTGCCTATGCCTGCTCTATACCGAGTCATATTCAGGTACCGATGCTGCTTTCATTTAAAAATCTATATTTAGGGATTTGACTATGGAGTTACTTTGGGGAAATGGACCTAGAACACAACATTTGACTGTAAAAGATCTGCTTTCTGCACCTCACTAGGATTTACCACGTCCAAACAAATGTGATGCAATGCAAAGCAAAGTATACAAATCCTCTGAGCTGAAGTCAATGGCATTTTGCTAAACTGCATTTGAAGTTCTAAATTCAGAAAGGCATCGCCCATTGACCTGAGCCTTGTAAATCTTTAAATACGGTTACATAGTTACATAGTTAGTCATGTAATGAAGAAACATATCCCAGATAAAACCCTATAGACATATCTGATCCAGAGGAAGGCAAAAAAAACCTTATACCCCGGGTTCAATTTACTGCAACGGGAAACAATCCCAATGGGATGTTCCCTGGATCAGCAGCCTCTGTTATCATTAAATCCTTAATCCCCAGTTATATTCTGTGCTTCCAGAAATCATCCAGCTTTTTCTTACAGCAATCTATTACTATTTTCCCAGACCTTACAGTGAAGAATCCCTTCCTTATCCAGAGCTTAAACTTCTTTTCCTCCAGAGCGCCCCCTTGTGCTTTGTAATGACCTTACAATCTACATATAATTATTATGTAAGCAGTGTGAGTCCTTGAAATTCATCAGGCATCAGCATATTGTATTACCTCTAGAGCTCAGTTATGGTGTTTATTTACAAAAAGTTTGGTCACTCAGGGAATTATCTCCTTGCAATGGATTCTTCACTTAACTTCAACCATCCAATCATATGCAAAGTTAAATTTGGTTTATTTTCCTTGCACATGATTGGGTATACTTTAATCTAAATTCACTTAGATGATTGAAATCTCCCTTAAAAGGTGAACAGCCTATATTCTTTAAGTAAATAAACCTAATGAGCCAATCAATTCTGTTACATGAGCTTTAAGGAATATCCTGATAGGAGGAGATAGTTACAAGAGAGATGAATTTAGCAATCTGCTGCTTCTCATTTTACTGGCCAATCACAGACTGAGGGAGGGACAAGACCTGTAGGAATTACTGAAGTTCATCAGCCAAAAATCAGGTCTGTGAAAATCTCAGAACTGAATAGAGAAAAAGGAAATCTATTGGCTTACTTATATATATAGTATAGTACTTAGTACTCATAGTTTGGCTCTAAATTGATAGTTTTTTTTGATGGTACTCCTACTTTATTCTTGTGGCCCTAAAATGAGTTTTGTGGCACAGATGCATAAATTAGGATGTAATATCTGCTTGTCAGTTCATCTATATCCTATCTGTTGATAATATCTTTCTTGTTTTTGTCTTCTTTACTTTTAGATTGTGGCCTTTCCAAAGGTAAGTAACTTTTTAAACTAATTTAATTCACATTTTTTTAATTTCACTGTCCAATCATAGAGGGGAGGGAGGGACAATACCTGTAAACACCTGTAACTTCAGCAGAAAAAAAAATCAGGTCTCCTACCCTGTCAGACAAGATTGTCCTATGTGCCATGTAAATCTGGGGGCTCGAAGGGCCCCCTATTGGTAAGGGGGTTGGCAATTTGGTCCTCACCTTCTCCGGGGCAACAGTTGGATTTCAGGGGCTTCAGATAGCAAGGCCTTCACTTTATATTTGCTCGGTTTCTCCAAAATTGACCGTGTCTTGTTACATGGTGCCAGATATCACCCTGCGCCGCACAGAAGCCTCATGGTGGGAATAACCCGGTCTCTATGATCTCCCGCTCCTCTTGGTTGACATATAGATGGCCATCAAATAATTTGACCATTACCAAGGCAGAATTGGGTGGGTCAGCAAAAAAATAATCTCCTAGCATCTTATAATTATGCATTTGTTTATACTTTTCAGAGAGTTACACCATGTATGTGTACCAGGGGAAGGTTTCCTATATTATGGTTTTATTCAAAAGTGGCTTGTATGCGCTAATCGTCCTGGCTGTCATCTGGAGGAGAAAGGTAAACACAAAGGAGACCGGTGGGTGCTAAGAAATGTCTGCAAATTGGAACAATCTGGAGATCCTGCCAGCAGCAGCCTTTCCAGTGTTAGTAACAGTGAATACAATAGGTGGAACCAATTCACTGGAAGCAGGGCATTAGGTGGGCTGAATTCCTGTGCACATGGCCAAACTTAGTTTAATCTTTGCAGAAAATAAAATTGGTTTGCAAAAATCCCTTAATCATCCTTAGCTGTCAGTCTGCCATGCTCACACGTTACTCCATAATTCAATAATTACCTATCGGCTCGGCACATGCAGAGCTAATACGCAGGCCAATGTCCACTGAGGAAGTGTGCATTGAAGGCCGATAACGCTGCGGCTGATTGCAAAGAATTGGCTTAGTGTATTCAGCCTAATGTTAATGTGAAAAGTGAATATATCGGAAACTGTGTTGCAAAACCATTTTACCAATCATCTTTGGCATATTAATGTTTTTATAATCTGCATAAGTGGGGCATGGCAGGGGTGTATCATTGACTACATACTAGCTAGAAAGTCTCCCCCATCCCTTCCTATGACTTAAAAATTGTTCCTATCCCCTAAAGCTGGGAGGAAGAGAATATTTTACCCATCCCACTTCCATTGAGGTGACAAGAACATAATTCTCAACCTGGGGTAAATGTGGTAAATTTCTTTAACAGCCGCACTGGTCATAATGTA
>NC_092867.1:692002-704068 GCF_032062135.1 Pyxicephalus adspersus | reverse complement strand
CAACTCAGCCCTCCCCCCACTAAAGACCTCAGATCAAAACTTGCCCACCGACTGTGTTCTGTGCCAGCTTGGTTGGCTCTGCAGGCTTCTTCATTGTGTATGGGCACCATTTTTTTTAAGATCCCAATTTTACCCAATGGGGATACAGACTGTAAATACAAATCTAACAAAGGTTAAACTCTTCCATAGATTTGGATCCTTTATGGGAGAGCATAGCATATGGGAGGATAGGGGCTCTCCCATGATTAATAAAGGTTCGTTCAGATACACGGTGTTAGGAAACGCTCATTGAGCCGGCTTTTCTGTGCTGTGCACCACAGTAATATCCCCCAAGGCCTGTTTTGTCCAGCCCTGTCACCTGCAGCAGCAAAGAGAATAAAGAAATAGCAGCAGCCCCCGCTTCCTTTTAGCCGTGCAGCTCGACGTATCGGCATCCCCAGCACACTCTGAGGCTGTGCACAGCTGAAGGGGATTTTGGAGGCAGATTAGTCCCTGGCTCCATTCTGCGCTGTCATTGTCTGCTGGGACTCTGCTCCCAGTCACCAGTGCCTGTTGTAGTATTTAGCTGACTTGCGGTTGGTGTGTAAGTTCATCTGATTTACTGTTGCTGACCCTGTGACTGTATGCTGCCCGGACTGACCCTTTTGCCCGTAACCCCGACTCTGCTTGTGTTTTGCTCTTGGGTACCTCGTCTGGTGTAGGATATTCTGTATATGACCTCTGCTCTGTATTCTGGACTTGTCTATGTTGGAATCTTGGTACTGCTTTATCTGTGGCCCCTGGCCCTCTGCCAGCCCTTCCCCAGACACCATCCCTTGCTCACTAAGTCCAGGGGGGAAACCGTATACTGGGAAGCACAACCAGTCTCCCGAGGCTGAGGGGGGCTATAGGTGAAGAGTGCGGCGTTAGATTGGGGGACTGGTGTCTAGGGAGTGCTGGTGCTGGACCAGGGCCTTACACATGGCTACCATGGTGTATCGGGGTACTGTTAATTTTCAGTGACACCCAATTGCAACCATTGGCATGCAATAAATATAAATACTTCCCCATTGCCCCTCATGGTAAAGCACATACATTCCATTGTGCTGTATATTGTTGGTTGCTAATGGAGCATGCCCAATTATTTGCACATTGGGCTGCCCCCAATGCACCACAACTCAGTACATTGATCTGAATGGGTCCTCAGGGTATCGGTATTGGCACCTCGTAGTAAGCCAACAAGAGACACCACAATAAAAATGTATTTATATACAAATAAGATATTTCTTATCAGAATATAAAAAGTTGTTTGCACACCAGCAGGAAATATTTGCTCGTTACTCATCAGCTTTCATCAATTCACCTTTCAGCGACAACACTCAAGTAGGCGGCTGAGGAATCTGTGAGCTGTCAGGAAATGGGGCGCGTTGTTTATTTTAAATTGTGACCTCATTTTAGCCGCTATCTGATCGAGAATAACTGACATTGAATTTTCACGCTCGGCATTCTCACCCTCATAACCCACACAGTCAGAGAGCGGAAGGTGCAGGTGTGTGCATAGCTGAGCTGTACAAATGCTGAGCTCTGCAGACTGTCATGGCCCTGCAGAGCATCGCTGCCAACCAAACCGTTATAATTCCCCGCTCAGGATTAATATAGGATTGTTTTCTCATTGGCTTGTGTCTCAGTGCTGCTGATCTCCTCCAGTATCATTCAGCCACTTCCAGTCTACATACAATCGCTCCAACATTGGCTTTATATGATTGCTCAGGATTGGTTTACTGATGTCAGCATGATAAAGTAACGGCTACATGAGATTTTAGTTATGTGCTCTGCTGGCTCAGTATTTGAGTGTTACTGGTCTAGTAAAAATATATTCACCCTATAGGAAGTGAATAGAGATGGGTAAGGAATAAAGCAAAATTTACTGCTGTCTGCTGGAGAAATTATCAGAATATATGTGGATTATGCAGAGCAGCTTTGTCTATGTCATTTTTACCAGGATCACTGAATGAGCTCCTTCTCTGGTCTGACATGGAATACTTGCTTTTGATAAAGCCCAGGATTTTGTAGTTTATGCTGTTATGCCAACCCTAGCGTGGCCAAGGACCACAACCTGGTATCAGTCTGCAGCACAACACCCTCACCACTAGAGGCTCTGCAAAATAGCAAGCTGAAACTTTGCACCTTGGCCCTTCATAGGGCTCACACTACATACATAGTGCCCCCTAGTGGTTCTGTCTCTCTGAGCGTGACGCTTACTTTGATATTGTCTATTCCAGGGCATTTGCTGAAATGTTTCATGTTAAGTAATACACTGGAGTTTCCATCTTTACTTTAGTGACCTAATTATCTCCACCGTTGCAAACTGTTTATGGACATGAAAATTTTCAGGTAACTAAAGATAAAAGTTTCATTTCTCATGGTAAAACCTTGTGCAGACTAATGGGAACATCATTACAAACTATAACATGGGGAGGGGATGAGAACTGAGAATTTGCAATAATTTATCCAACAAACAGCACACTGTGACATATTTATGAGGAAAAAAATTGTAATAGTGTTCAGTGATTTACGATGGACCAAAACCAGACAACCCCCATAACCAGCAATTTTCCTGTGGATCTTTGTACGGAAGGTGTGCATTCAATATTGCAGCCCCTTAAGGGGGCCAAGGGCCATTTGGACCTTCCAATTGGCTCATAATGGCCAAATCCCTGCTGTTGGTACATTGGGCTGGGAGCTCCTCCAGTATGGGGCATTGATGTGAATATTTTTTTTTCTGCTGCTGAATATTTTTCAGTTACATAAATGTGAGAAATAAATAACAGATCTGTATTCAGTCAGTGTGCACAACTTCTGTGTTCTTGCCAAGAATAACAGATGGGGTTAGATCAAAGCCTTGGCATTGCCTTCAGTCACCGTGCAGCACTGGATGCACAATAATAAACTCCTTGATTTTGTGCTGTCAGGGATTTGATCCTCAGGTAGGTGCTCGTGTCTTTTCCTGTGCTGCCCACCTTATAGACCGATTCATTTTTGTAGTTGTCATCGTAGGTGGGAGGCTCTTGTCCCTTAAAAATATAGGCAATGAACTTCATGTGATGACTGGCATCTTGGTGGTACCAGTACATGTAGTCATGGTTTGTGGTCTCCTGATTGCAGTGCAGTTCAGTCTGAACACTGGCATTCTGTACAATAAGTGCGGGCCTTTGACTGATCAATGCTTGAGCCAAACCTATAGAGAAGAATGAAAGTGCTTCCTTATCCATGGCTTTGTTTTATGAAATGTAATAAATTACTCCTACACATTGACAAGAAATGGCCATCTACCCCGACAATGCAGTTTTGGGTGACCCCGGATGAGCAAATTACTCCGCACCATATTGAAGAGATGCCCTACGAGTCTCTTCATCTGCATTTACCACTTCCATATCTACCTACCTGACACAACTATTCCCAAGACTCCCCCCTTAAACAATTTATAAATTATGGAGCATTCTGCAGGGGCAGTCAGACTATAGTGGAGAAGTGAACGTAAATCGGTTTTCTCCTCTCCTCCAGTGCTCTAACCAATACCAATACCCAAAACTAAAACTTAAGGTAGGTCACCCCTTATGTTACCCATTAGCTCCCCTATTCTTACAAGGATGGACAGCCAGGCAGATGAGAATCCCCTGAAGGAACATCGTCACAATGCTGCTTGAGAAGGTGACAACCAACAAATTGTAGGGACCGGAAGTCACATTACCAGCAATCAACCTACATATAAAATGCAGCTTCAATGACAATCTGCCTCATCTCTGCAAGAAAGATCTTTTTATCCATTGGTTTATCAGTGGTGATGAGTTTCTCCAGCTACTTTTATCTACTTCCTGTGTATAATGTGCAAACGTGTCCCCTGCACAGGCTTACCTATAGTGAACAATGCCTGCACATTCTGTGTCAGTATAGCCCATTGTAGGGCCTGGTTTATTACAGCTATCCAAAGTAGGACCAGCCAGAAAAGCCCAGGGCTGGACAGTCACTATATCGCAGTATTATTCAAGCACATTTCTTTTTATTCCAGTGGTCAGTGAACTTTGAGCCCCTCATCTTACTCTTCCTCTCTCTCTTGTGATAGCCACCAGGACAAAAAGTGGGGTTAAATCTTCTTAATGGTGAAATGGGAGCCAATGAGATTCTGCAGCATGTGTATGTGGTGAGAGAAGGAAAAGAAAATAGCAGACTGAGTTATCTAAGAATAATTTGTTGACTTATCAGTGTGCTGCTTCACAACCAGCAAGCTGTGGACAGGAAGGTGACACCACTCCATTTTTACATGCCCCAAGAAAAGGCGGTGTCACCAAAAAGCTGGTATAAACTAGAAGTGATTATTACACTGAGAACTGAAAATTCTGACACAGGAATGTTCACATATAGTAAGATAAGTCTGTAGCAAGAAAGGTGGAAGGATGAGCCCACATGACAGTAGAAGGTTGAGGTGGTGTCAGGAGGGATTGATGGGGTCAGAATGTGTAAGGTTGGGCCAGAAGGAAGGGAAAGGTATAAAAGGGCTGGAGGAAGAAGGATCTGGAATAGTTTGGCTCAGGAAAATGTTTTCCCGTCCACCCATCCATCAATGCTGTGTTTTATCAGGGGAAAGTGCTGGATGGTTGAATTAGGGCGATTGGAGTCTTGGAGGGCAAGGGCACCACACCATTTTGGTGTGGTGCCCGTTAGGTAAATAGTGGCTATGTTCTCTGAGGTGGTGCTGGGTGGCTGGGGGCCATTGTAGTGTTGCTGGTTGGGAGGAGAAAATTTTGTTTTATTTTGCAGACCTTTTCTTCTAGGACCTGCAGTCTTGTTGGTGGGTTAGAGAAAAATGGGTTATGTTTATGGTTTACAGCTAATGTTTGCCAAACGTTTAAGATTACTAGATTATTAAAAGTTTTTCCAAGTCTCTAAATTAGTTTGTAAGTTACATAGTTACATAGTAGGTTAGGTGGAAAAAAGACATAAGTCCATCAAGTTCAACCACACCCCAGATATAAAACCCTCTAAGACATAGTTGGTCCAGAGGAAGGAAAAAAAAACCCCGGGTACAATTTGCTTCAACAGGGGAATAAAATCTTCCTGATTCCATGAGGCAATCGGATGTTACCTGGATCAGCAATCGCTGTTATTTTTACTTTAAATCCTTAATCCCCAGTTATATTCTGTGCTTCAAGAAATCATCCAGCTTTTTTTAAAGCAATCTATAGTAGTTGCTGAAACTCCTTCCTGAGGGAGCCGATTCCCACTGGGGGGCCTATAGCAGACTCTAATAATTAATTGTGTGTTATTCACCCCCACATTCACCTCCACCCATAATGCCTTAAGATGGAATCATTTGTTCCATCTGCAAATTCTTCCTTCACATTCACTTTTAGTTCACTTCTAGTTATCTAAATTTTTGACAGAAGAGAGGTGACGTCTGACTTTTAGTATTTACCATTGGCCAATGGTCAACAGGCCCGAGTTACATGCTGGAGGGAGCACTAATGGGAGATTGTAGGTCCTGGACCTTTGGGTTGGGATGGGGGACACTGCAGAAAAGTGTGGGGGGCTGAAAGTTGTAGAGGGGGCTGGGGGCAAAGCATAGTGCTAGGAGAACACAAGACATTTATGGGACAGTTTGCAAAGTGTTAGGGCAGCTTAGGGCACCAACTTCCAGCCTCAAAAGTGTCCTAGGTCCTGCACAACACACTGCAATCCAGAACAGTTAGTAATCCTGGGCTCTGTGTTATCTCCAGTGTCAATGGAACCCAAGCCCGGGACCTATGTAAGAAGTCAGGCTCCTCTAATACCTGCTTCAGTTTAATTACGTGTAATGTTTTTATTACAATTTCACTTTGTTTCTGACCACTAAGTGTTTCTTTTGAGGTGAAATCAAAATTTAGATCTGTCTTCTCATGAAGAAAATAGACTTTCTGGAGGGGACCTGGGAGATGCCACAAATCTGGATTGGATCTGGTCCAGGACTGAATAAATATGCTAAATAATTGCACATGATTTTTACAAAATACATTCTAGGTTTGCATGATCACCCAGGTTTGCCTTTGATAGTCTATCTTCTCCAGCCTAGGAGAACTTAATCATGCCCAATGTGTTCTTTAGCTTTGCGTTGGTGGTACCAACCACCATGTCCTGTGGTCATCAGATGGCAGTCCATGTGAACATCCTTGTTAGTTCATCTTACAATAAGTTGTGGGGTTTGTGAGATAGTCGAGGTTGAAGCCAGACCTGCACAGAGGAAAAAAAGACATGGTAGGGTTATTACGTTGCATATTTTCATATTATGAATTGCACCCACTCTTATATATCAACATGAACATGTATCAGAAAGGTCAGGCTCCTCGGGTTGACAGTTGTCCCCGCGTTTTATAAAACTCCCCAGATCTAACAATTAGCCCAAACAAGGGGTTCGCCCACACAAGGGGTTCCCACTCGTCTAAACTTTTGTACAAGTTTACTCTGCCGTGGCCAATCAAGATGAGTTTGAATCAGAGAGAAGATGGAAGTGCCAGTGATGAAGTGGAGTGCAGACATCAAAGTGCTGGAAGGGGTTGGTGTGCTATGTAAGTCTGTCCTAATATAGAAATCCGCTTTATATTTACAATATGGCAAAATGCTCCAAGGGGCCAAAAATTGCTCATTTTGTCTGCCAGTTTATAATCCATATTCTCAGGATTATCAGATACATTTCTGTATTTATGAATGTTAATGTACTAATATTTTTATTCTCTCCTCCACCCCACTTCATACTTTTTCTCTAATTTTGCTTCAGTCCACATATAATAAAGCAAACCACAGATATGCCCAAAATCAATGTTGCCCAAAAATGATTCCTAAGATGTAAAAGTATAATCCGTGCTGATATCGGCCTATTCTAGAGTGATATATTTGTTTCTCTCTCTGTATTCCCCCAATAGGACTCCTTCTACAAGTTCCCAACATTGTGATGCCAGCTTAGGTTAGATCAAAGCCTCCAGGCTGTTTTCAGTCACTGTGCATCACTGGAAGCGCAGAAGTAGAGCCCTTGATTCTGAGCTTTCACTGACTTCACCTTTAGGAAGATATGCTTGTCTCCTTTGGTTCTCCCTATTTCATAAATGTCTTTGTTGTTTCCTTCAGTTGGATCTTTTTGTCCTCTGATCATATAGTCAATAAGCTTCAGACCTTGCCCCCTTTCTTGATGGTACCAGTACATCTGATCATGGTCCGTGGTCTTTTGTTCGCAGTCTATCAGAGCTTCCTGGCCAGCTTGTTTCACAATGAGAGGAGGATCCTGAAAGATGGTCAGTTGCTGGGCAATACCTAGAAAAAGATGGCAGTCATTGTACATATTTTATCATCTGTCACACAATATCTCTGCCTGGTTTGATCAGGTGAACTATTCACTAGCTGCGTACCATCACAAGATAGCCAGTCGTTCCTTTACCCTGGTCAGCTAAGGTACCTTCATGGTAAGGTTTGTTCATGGCTTGTGTATGGAAGCTTGTACAGTCCATACAAATACAAGGTTCCAACAACCTATGGACATAGTAAGTGAATAATTTGCCATGTCTGTGAATGTTCTCCTTTATCCAGGTTTTGGTATAGCTTGGAGAACTTTGTTACATTCAACTGGATTCTGAAACGCTTCAACTGCTTGGTAAAACATCTGCAAGGTGGCACAACTATGGCCGTCCAGTTAAGTGCAACAACCTACATCGATAATAAATGGTTGGAATATTACTTTGGAGTATTGTAAGATTATTAAAGTTCATGTACAGATAGATATCTATATTCTGATAACTGTGTATATCAATAACCCAACACATTCAATGGCCCTGATTTAATAAAGCTCTCCGAGGCTGGAGTGGATACACTTTCATCCATAAATCTGGGTGATACAACATACCTGGAATGGATTTCTTCAAAGTTGTTTGCTATTTGCTAGCATATGTTTTGAATCCTGAACCAGATTCACTCCAGGTTTGCAGGACCACCCAGCTTCATTGATGAAAGTGTATCCGCCCTAGCTTTGGAGAGCTGTAATAAATCAGACCCTATATGATGTATTAGGGCTTGGAGATATGATCAGAATTCAGGTTAGAATAAAACTCAGATATGTGGATATGTTTTCAGCACCCTAAATTGTACTGACTGCCCATCTAATATGGATTTAAATAACCCTTTCTCTTGCCCCTAACCTTCTACAAATCCAGTATATGTGTCAAGTAAATGAACAGAACAAATGCTGCCTACAGGTATAGCAGCTACTGCTAACACCCAACCTCAGTTCTCTTCGTCTGAATGTAAACTTGGCAATGAACAGGGAACATCCCATCAATTTGCAGCAATTAAGGGTTTCATAAAGATTTATGTACAACAAGTGTCAGTAAACAGCAAAAATACAGCGGTTGTATGATATTTGTAAGACCTTTGAAATAGAATGCTGTGTTCTTTCCCCTTGCTTGCTACACCTATATACTATCTATGCTACTAAGCTTACACTCTAACATTCACCATAGTCAATGTACAACTGGTGGAGCTGAAAAAAAGACAACCGATCATTTTTTCCTTCCTATAATCCCAGCGCTGCATGGCCAAGGTGCCAATCACATAGACACACAGCTAGCAGCAATGACTCAAATTGTAAAGATTTTTCTTCACCCATATTCTTAGCTTGACAGATTACCGCTAGCAGGACATTTGCCCCACTACACAGGGGTATAATTAGGTCATTAGTGCAGTTGAGGTTTTATACTTACATGATGTAAATATACAGAAGATAGAAAGCCTCGGTATAAGGAGCATGGTGACCAAGCTGATTGTGATATCAGGTAGTACAGCTTACATATACTCTGATCTGCCAGAAATTCTTTCCATTCACACCTGATATGTTACTTACTATAATATAGTCATTGCTGCCCCCTCTTGGATTCTTGATGTCATGGCAGCCTGCCTTGCAGTGGGTCAATTATGAAGAATCAACATTTCTTTTCATTCTCACATGACTTTCATAATTTAATGAATTTTATGAAAAAGCGATCATTTTTGTGGTTTCATTCAGTGATTGATCTCCTAATTTGCCAATTAGAAACTCCAGTCATCTATATGGGGATCTGAAGGCTAGCTGCAATTATTGAAAATTCATGATCAGCACCTACGTTATGTTTGCAGTGCTATTGTTATTATTGTAAAGTGATTGTCATGGCAAAAGTAGGGACCAGGATGTTTCATACGAAGACCTCGGATCTCCATTGTAGCTCATAGTGATCGTCACCATCAATTTGTATTTCGGTCCAAGGACGCGCTAAATCTGGGTATCGCCATCTTTCAATACTGAGAATGGCAATTTTGGTAAAAAACAGTCAGCCTGCTGATAAGTAGCAATCTTTTAGCTGGCTGCATATGTTTTCAATATTCAGGCTTTTATTTTTCTATTTTCACCCGGTGAACCTGCTGGAGACACGTCTCCATAATATGGGGTGAAATGTTTTGTAGTTTGGAAGATAGATAACTGCAAATCTGGCAGGGTCACTAGGTGTCTTTTTGAACGTATTTAATGTATATAACCCAACATTTTCAATGTCATTATTTAACAGACCAATAGCGGCCATTACTATAATGAGATGACACAGGAAAAATGAGCACTGGCACCCTAAAAGACAATGTGCAATGAATTTAATATAATGTATGTTAGATCGGGTTCCCTTGGATCATCATACACAGGAATATATAACTGGAATCCAGGCTTCACATTCTCAGGTTTTTATTAGACCAATCTGAATCTTATTACAATATAAAAATGGTGATAAAAGCTGATGAGCCAACACGTTTCGGGGCTCAGCACCCCCCTTCATCAGGGCTTTTCTGGTTATATATATATATATATATGTGTGATACTGGACCAAGGTAGATAAGCCAATAAAGCTAAAGTAAAAGCTGTAAAAAGTTTTCCCTTTTTTTCTGTTTATTGACATTGGTGGTGACTTTATCTCATCATAGTGAGCATTCTATGAGTTCTCTCTGTTGTCTGATGGATGGGGTTAGATCAAAGCCTACACATTGTTTTCAGTCACCGTGCAGCACTGGATGCACAATAATAAACTCCTTGATATTCCGCTTTCACGGACTTGATCTTCAGGTGGGTTTGCTTGTCAGTTCCATTCCTCCCAATCCCATAGATCTTCAGATCTTCGTAGTCCTTATCATAGATGGGATTCTGTCCACGAATAATGTAACCGATGTTTTTTGGCCCCTGGCCGGCTCCTTGGTGGTACCAGTACATGGTGTTATGGTCGGTGGTCACCTGCTTGCAGTCTATTTCTGCATCTTCATTGGCCTTCTTTACAATAAACTGGGGACTCTGAGTGATTGATGTCTCAGCCAGACCTGCAATGACAAAATCATTGTAAATATATCTTCTGATAACTGTCATTTGAAATTCCATACACTATTCCCAATTACCACACAGTATTTATATAGCGCTGACATATTATGCAGCACTGTACAAAGTCCATAGTCATGTCACTAACCATCTCTCAAAGGAGCTCACAATCTAATGACCCTACCATAGTCATATGTCAATAATACAGTGTAAGTACAATTTTGCGGGGAAGCCAATCAACCTAACCCGGGGGAATCCCACACAAACGCAGGGAGAACCTGCAAACTCCATGCAGATAGAGTTCTGACCGAGATTCCAACCTGGAACCCAGCGCTGCAAATTCCGGAGTGCTAACCACTGAGCCACTGTGCTGTATATGGTTCCTTGTAGAGATAGGTCTCCTGAAAACTAATATTCCAGGATGCAGAGGGTTAAATCATCATCCACCATGTCCTTTCATAGTCAGATTTCTTTATACAGCCATTGCCATGTGGTTTTATTCCCCCGATCATTTTATTATGAAGAGTAATAAAACTCCAAAGCAGAAGAAACTATGGCAGGGAGATTGTGCCACTGTGAACCCTCCAGCCACTGGCATCTGTCCAACCCCGAAATATATACATGGGGGACTCACTTACCAGATGGGAAAGCAAGACAGAGGACCAGCCATGGCAGAAGCGACATGATTACAATTCTGAGATACCAAGGAGCTGCAAAGACAGGAAGTCACATGATCATGGTAGTAGCTACACGGAACAAAAGTAATTTTATTTTGTAATATATTATTTTTATATTTATCTATGATTTTGCCCATTTAGTGATTGCACCTAAAGTGTAAATTTATTATACAGAAAAATGTGCCCAGTAGATTTATATTAAATTTGTTAAGTAGAAAAGTTGTCTACTGTCATTCATTTCTTTCCTCTGCATATCATTACTTGTTCCTGGAATCTTTTGCCCCTAGAATGTTTTTTCTCTTGACATAATTATTTTTCTCCAAGACTTTTCTAGAGGTGCCCCGATTCTCTGCAATGGTTTCCTCGTGTGATACTTCCCCCACCTCCTAGATTGTAAGCTCTTCTGTCCTCTCCTCCTCCGGTGTCACTGTCTGTATCTGTCTGTCATTTGTAACCCCTATATAATGTACAGCGCTGCGTAATATGTTGGCGCTATTTAAAGAATAGATTCAGGATATAGAAAATATAAAATAATAAATGTTTTACTTCTCCTTACTAGTCCTAATGATTTACAAATCCCTGAGATTAGAACCTAACTCTGATTGGATCGGAGGGAGACATAATATATACAGCACACAGGCCGGTGTTGAAGTTGAACTCTTAGCAAACTGATGAAACATAAATTCATAAATACAGAGCTGCCTAAAAGTGAACCCGTGCCTCTGTTCTGCGAGGGGAAAGAAAGGGTTAATGTAACGTTTTGTTTACCCCGTACTGAATGAAGCTCAGTGTGTAAACGCCGTATTTGTTGCTCACACCTGCCAAACATGAGGTGTACTTGGTGTGGTCAGGGCTGCCATGGCGTTCACATTGCCGGGGAGGAACCTTTGATTTAAGCAGTTATTCTGCCTTAGGCTGTGGTTTGTATATTACATTCAGTAAACAGGATATCAGTTTATATAAATGCAGCAAATATCCTACATATCTGCTGGAACTACACCACAGATCTCC
>NC_092867.1:688727-691036 GCF_032062135.1 Pyxicephalus adspersus | reverse complement strand
TCCTCCCCTTAGGTCTTGCACAGTTGTACCGGCTCCTCTCCTGAACTTGACTCTGATATCACTGCACACTGTGAGCTCCTTACAATGTGCATTAGAAGCTGCAGAAAATCATGAAACTGTCCTAGCACCCCCAGCCTTGACAACATGACTGTCCCAAAAAATCAATGCCTAAACCTGGAATGTCAGTCCTTGTATCCCACGTGTCCTTGTATAATTCCTTGCATCCTATTGAGCTGACAGCAAATCCCTGTCTATGTGAAATACCCGATCATGTGCGGATCCTTTTCACGTGATTGGATAATTGAAGTGAATATGCACACATATAAGTTAGCTATAAAACATTATGCCGGAAGATCATTGGAGCAGAATAAATTTAATGTTTTCAAAGTATTCATTTTTACACCCAGTCCAATTACTTATATGTCAAATTTATGAAAAAAATCAAATAGGATGTTGAATATCCTAATAATTGTACAGATAAAACCCTGCACAGACCTAGCAGGAAATGTTATCAGAGAATATTTCATTAAAGGGTAACTGTCTAAATGTCAATGATCCTTTAACAAGTGGTTTTTGTAAGGTGTCCCCATCCTCCCTTGCCTCTGTGCTACTCCAGGCACAATAATATACTCCACTGTCGGTGTCGGTGATCTCTGTAGACCTCAGGTTGAAGTGTGAGCCGTTATTCCTTTCTGCAGTAAAATGAGTCAGTGTTGGCTTCTCCACCGAGCCTGTAGTCACCGATTGTGTTATAAAAGTCAGAGAGCCACCGCTCAGTCCTTGTCTATACCACAATATGGTGGGGACACTGATTCCCATCACACCACATGTCATAGACACGGGTTGACCTGGCCCAAGGACCAGGAATGGTGGTTCTTGTGTTATGGATTGGGACAACGAGTAAGGAAGATAAATTAGGAAGCCGAGAGTGATTAACATCTTTAACGAGGACACGGAATGTGACGCAATAAGAGGAAATATATTGTCTGGCTCTTTCCTGGAACCAATCCCCCTCCTACCATTTCCTCTTCATTGGTTTCCACCTATGGGTTTTACATATGACTCAGAATGGAAAGATGTAGAAGTTGTGGAGGACATTGAAGTTTTGGCAGTTTAATAAACATTGCCACTGTTTAGGTATTATATTTAGTCAAAATCTTCTTTTTAGTTAATCCCTAACTATAAGCAGCTCAGAATAGAAGATCTATCACCTGTGATAGCACGAAGAAAACAAGTCAGGTAAAGCTGACAATCATGTATAGCTCCCAATACAATGATCACCACCAAACACTAAAAAGAGCTCACGAGAGGTCAATATGAACTATGGAAGGACCCTTAGCCTATTCTCATCATAATAATAATAAATCCACCATGGGAGGTCATTCTTCAGCTTCCTTTACTAAATACAAGTAGTATGTGAGAGTAAGAACATTCAAAAGTAGCTGACCCATAGATAAAGGAAGCTCAAAAACTGCAGATCACTGTTATATTAAATTCATCATTAGGCGTCTCTAGGATTTGGGGAAATCCCCTGAATGCATTCACCCAGGGCTAAGCCATTCCTAAATAAATACCTATTCGTATCTTGTAACAAACTGTTAGAATAATTAATAAATGACTATTAGAACAATACAGATCCCTATGTGTGAGGTCAACATTTTAAAGTTACTTTTATTGGAGGCTATGTACATACTGTTAACCTACAGCCCACATTAATGTGTAGTTGAAATCATCCTAATACATTCCATATTCATCAAAGCAAAACTTTTGCAAAGTCCTATGTTTATTTCCATAAGAAAGCAGCAACAGCCAGGGTAGAACATAATTTGGAGGTACCCTCGGATACTTGCCAACATTTTTAGAAGCCAGGGACCCAAATACAAAGGTCCCATACTGAGATAATTATACTTTAACTAAGCTACCTAAAATCAAGGGATGTCTCAGGGCCTATCCTACCATAAAATGATTGTTTCCTGAGTATGATGTAAGGGCTTAGTAACCAATAGTTAGGGGCTGGAAGAAGAAGACCAACCTTGGAACTTGAGAAATAAAATCAGCGTTTGTGTATCAGCCAGTCCCAGATTTTATGGATTTCTGAAGGGTTTTAAAGGAAAGAATGTACCTTCAAAAAGCCAAAATGGTTATGGGTACATGACAGGAGTCACAAGATAAGAAGTCCTCTTTACACGAATCCCTGAAGGTATTAAACAAGTGATAGACCAAAGTTTTGGGGACTTTTTATCAAGGTGAAAGGAACACGGCTTCTTGTATCTTACCAATCATTCATAGTTCCATAGTTAGTCAGGTTG
>NC_092867.1:684030-688089 GCF_032062135.1 Pyxicephalus adspersus | reverse complement strand
CCCCCCTTATACGTCTCTTCTCAAGGGAGAATAGATTCAGTTCAGCTAATCTCTCCTCATAGCGGAGCTCCTCCATTCCTTTTATTAGTTTAGTTGTCCTTCTCTGCACTCTCTCTGATTCCACAATGTCCTTTATGTGAACTGGGGCCCAAACCTGGACGGCATATTCCAGATGTGGTGTAACCAATGCTTTCAGCGCTTTGCTATGGAATTCATGTTACTATGATATGAATAGAAAATAGCCCAAATGTAAATTAGTTTTCTGCATCTGGTTGGAGTTTTAGAGATTGTGTTGTGTTTATGTCTGTACAGATTTAAAGTTATTTTTAAGAAAGTAGTTTTGATGTAGGAGTATGGCCAAAAGCAGGGGGCAAAGTAGATCAATATTTGTGAGTGTTATATGTGTGAAAAATGTGAGGATTGTCATTGGTACTTAACATGAGGACTTCAACATGATCACAGCAGTGAAAAAGTTAATAAGTGGGAAAGTGCTGAGAGTCCAATATGAAGGTGAGGGTTCTTATGCCCAGTCCAACCTAGCTCCATATCATGTGGGAGTTCCCAATGTCCATAACAGAACATCCAATGTTTAATCGGAGCTGAGTGACTGGCGGTTACAGCAGGAGGGCCGATTTATAGTGCATTGGATGTAGTAAGTTTATTATGTCTTTCGATGTTGTTTTATGCTTTATAACTCTGAGATTCAGGACAAAACTTATATTCTACTTCCGTATATTCTTAGGATAGGTGGAAGCTCTGTCTGGTTGTTCTAGTCGTCCCTGCCCCCCATTAGGAAGATTTCTTTTTGTTCTGGTGACCACACAGGAATTTACGGGACTCTGTGGAGGCGTAGGGGACATTATTAGGTTGTAGCCTTGGTTGGAGTAGCAGGAAAAAGTCATTTGTGACTTGTAAGTAAGTCTTGGTAAGAGATAAGGACTTGTGACGTCCATGTGATAGAACTCTTGATTGACTTGACTGGTCACTAAGGCCTAATGCTGCATTGCCGGTAAGGTAAGAATGAGATAACAGGAAATGCCAAATATTTACCTGAACTGGCAACTGGGCTAGCAGAGAAAGCTGAGGACTGAATGAGCTAATAGGAGAATAGGTCATTTGTACCTGAATGGGTCAGCTACAAGTGTAACTTATGTCCAAATGGTGATCCTGCCTCCTTGTCCTTACTTCTAATGGCTTGGAGGGATTGCTAGTTCATGTATAGCCAAAGAATGAGCCAATGTTGTTCTGTTTCCTTTCTTTACCCATTTCCTATTTTTTTTTTTTTTTTTTATAAATTGCCTCACACTGACACCCAGCGACATAACTGCAGAATCAGCTACACACAAACGAGGCCGTAATGTGCACAACATCTGAATTCTCCTAATTTGGGGAAAGAAAATCTCTCCACTTAATCACTGAAGGCAAAGTGACCGGTTCTCTTTATACAGCAAAGGTATTGCTAATCATTTTGCTGCATTCCCTTCTTGTGGAGGATTGTACTGTATGAGCTCCTCTCTTTCTCGGGATGCTCAGGTGTTACAGGTGTTACAGGTGTGAGAGGTCACTGTCATAGGGAGAGGTCACTGTCACATTAATCTTCTTTATTCAGAATTAATTATACAACAAATGGGCTCTTCATACACTATAAGGCTAGGTGATCTGCCAATGGAAGAGGGGAGCGCACATACAGATTTCAGGAAGAGTTTTGTCTCATTTCTAAAAGTAGGGATTAGGGTTCCCTGCAGAAATGCAGTCAGGAGGAAAGTTCACCTTTTACAGGTAAAGTGGAGCTCTGCAAATAACGTGAGCTGACTCTCTGAATATAGCATTCTACTTATCTAGCACTCCGGTGATGGCTGCAAGGCATTGATCATGGTTTGTATACTGATGGTGACAACAATAGGCCATTTTATGTAATAGGTGTAGGGTTGTCATGCATTGTGGGCTTCACATTAGGTTTTGTTGGGCAAATGTAATACATTTTAACCTGTAACATAACGCACAACTTTTCCATGTTATCTGGATGCACTGCCATAGCTTTCTATTGAAAGGAATTGTGCAAGCTAAGTAGGTTTAGTTTAAAGCTAACCCTAAAAATGGAGGAATGTTCATTGGGAAATAAGACAGGAAACAGAAACCACTGACAGGGCTGAATGTTCTTCAAGGTTTTTGTACTGCTACCCCCTCCACCTATACTTCTGTGCTACTCCACGCACAGTAATAGACCCCCGCATCTTCAGCCTTAATCGTATCGCTTTCCAAGGTGAATTCGGCCTCTCTGTCCTTGCTTCTGTTGGCTTTGAAATGGGTGAGTGTTAGCTCATCAGCCGAGCCTTTCCCCAAAGATCTGACTATAAACACAAGGGCCCCTCCGGCCATTGGCTGCCTATACCAATACATATAGGGATCCCCAGTGGCCGTTGAGGTGCAATGTAGCTTAACCCTCTCCCCGGGGCTGATAACTATCAGTGGGGGGGATTGTAGAATATTCTGGGGCAAACATGGAGCCAGGCAGACAATGAGGATGATAAGATGCAGATACATTGGTATTCCAGGTGATGCAATAATGTCATTAAGGTTCTGTCTGCCCAAAAAGTCCTTTACCTCCTTTTTAGATTTTGCAAAACAAAACCAAAAAAATTCTCTCTGCAATATTCCTTTACAAGCAATTGTTTCAAATTTAAATTTGACTTGGGAATTGGGTCAAGCACCAAACACACGTGATACGCTGACATGCATCTAAATGTTCTATCTACCTTCCTAGATTCAGCATTTGTAGATGGCCCAGGCAGGTGGAGATTTCTTTGTAGCTGAAATCCAAAATGAAATGTCTAAAAATGATAACATGGAGAATTACACGTAAGTGAGGGTCAGTGTTATGGATGAGGCTGCATTGCCGGTTAGTTCTCTCTGACGTCTCGTTATAGAATAAGACACATAAGCTGGCTTCCTCTACAATGAGTTCTGGTTCCTCCTTCTTCTATCACACGCCATGCCGGTATTAGCACCATTAACCCCTTATAGGACCAGTGGTTGCATAGGGTTAAATGATCCCTGACATGAACCTATCAGGTGTAACAGTCCAATCATTAGGTCACTGTCATGGAGGTGGTGGGGGGTAGAAGGGTCATTAAACCTAATGTTCTTTCATTCAATACTTATACAAAAACTGATCTGATGGGAGAGAAGTGTCAGGATAGGTCATTAATGAAAACAAATCGAAGGATGAAATAGAGAGAAAGGAGCGGAGGTCAAAAATTTGGCACATGGAAGGAGAAGTGATCCCCACCTACCCGCCATGTGTTCATGGGCTTTGGAGATGTTAGGTTAGGGCGGTGTGAGGTGCTCAGGGACAGGGGGTTTGTATAGATAGGGGTAACAGTTATGAAGTGTGGAGCGGTCACTTAATTTGGTTAATGGAGGGTTAAGCAGTTAACATCGGTGTGGAGATGCGGGATTGATATCGTTCCGAGGAGCCTGGGAGCATGACATATATATCAATATAAACACAGATCCAATGCCAATGTAGATAAATGGAGCTAATACTGGTCAGGGACAATGTTATAGTGAATAATGTTTAATAATTTGGGTATATTTCTCATTTGATATTCTTTGAGTTAATTCAAATTGTTTTGGTAATAAACAGCCTTAGGGCCAGTTTCCCCATTCTCGCAGGTGTCAGTGTGTTATTATAAGGTAAAATAGGGGGAGAAGGTGGTGCAGGGTAAAAAGGCTCTGGCATACCTCTTGTGTGTTGTATTCACAAAGAAGGACAAGTGATGCTGCAAAGACTCCCCGATATTTCATGATAGGCTGCCCTATGCACACACTTTAGTACGTAACACAATGCATACATGTGCAATAGTGCAGTACAAAGAAGGGACCTCCGATTCTTCATGGCCCCCTTAGCTGTGTTTGCAGCTCTGTAAATGCAGTTGGGCCATCTCTCTAGCACAACATATCTCAATAAAAGCATTCCGAAGCATCCATAAAGAAAGCAATAAATGCATGACATTGACACGCTGCAGTGTTTGAGGATTTAGGCTGGGTCTACATGGA
>NC_092867.1:680982-683340 GCF_032062135.1 Pyxicephalus adspersus | reverse complement strand
GTTTAAAATAAAGCTCAAAAACGTGCCTGAAGGAAACGTCCTGGTGTAGATTAGCCCATTGGAATGCATGGGGACTTCAAACAAGGGCTTTAAAAGCCTCAGGTTAAACGCTGGGGAAACAGTCCATGTAGACTAAGCCTTAAGGGCTGAAGTGTATGGAGGTCTTTCCTAAATGGGCCCCTCCTCCTGGGCTCTCCCCTGTCCCCTCCCTCTTATCTTTCCCTGGTCCCTTCTCCTGGACAATCTCCTTCTCCACCCCCTAAGTGCTCCCCTATCCTCCCCCCTTCGGCTTTCCCCTGTCCCTTCTCCTGGGCTCTCCCCTGCCCCTTCCCTCTGGGCTCTCCCCTGTCCCTTCCCTCTGGGCTCTCCCCTGTCACCTCCACCTGGACTCTCCCCTGAATCTTCCACCTGGGCTCTCCCCTGACCTTCCCCCTCCAACTGGGCTCCCCCTGTCCTCTCCCCATAGACTCTCCCTGTCCCCTTCCCCTGGGCTGAAACCCTGTCCCTTCATCCAGGCTCTCCCCAGTCCCGTCGCCCTGGGCTCTCCCCTGTCCCTTCCCCCTGGGCTCTCCCCTGTCACATCCCCCTGAGCTCTACCCTGTCCCCTCCTCGTGGGCCCTCCCCTATCTCTTCACACTAGGCTTTCCCCTGTTCCCTCCCCTGGGCTCTCCCCCGTTCCCTTCCCCCTTGGCTCTCCCCTTTCCCCCCTCAGACTATCCCCGTCCCCTCCCCCTAGGCTCTTCCCTGTCCCCTCCACCTGGGCTCCCCCTGTCCTACCCCTTTCCCCCTGGGCTTTCACCTGTCCCATTCCCCTGGGCTCTCCCCTGTCCCTTCCACCTGGGCTCTCCCCTGTCCCTTCCCCCTGGGCTCTCCCCTATCCCTTACCCCTGGGCTCTCCCCTGTCCCCTCCACCTGGGTTCTCCCCTGTCTCCTCCCCCCAGATTTTCCCCTGTACCCTGCCCCTGGGCTTTCCCCTGTCCCATCCCCCTGGGCTCTCCCCTGTCCCATCCCCCTGGGCTTTCCCCTGTCCCTTCCCCTGGGCTCTCCTCTGTCCCCACCCCGTGGGAACATGTTGTTTCCTAGAAAATAAAAAGAGAAGGTTAGTTTTACAAGTCCTGATATGAAGGAGGAACTCTGAATGTTTGATGGATTGGGGAAAAGAGCTGCAAAGGTCTCAGGACATTGAATGTTCTCCGGTCCTACCTGGGAAGGAGAGGGAGGGGGTAGGAAACTCCCAAAGGGGTCCCAGACAGAAATAAAAACTGTCACATATACCCCAGTCCCATATAGGAAGAGTGACATCACATAGAAGTACTTACCTCCTCACAAACAAACGCTCTCCAGATGACAGCTCGCAATGTTATCCGAGCTAAACTGGACAAGCCGGAGTCCCCAACAGCCGGATTGGCCCTTAGAAACGGGTTGTTGTTTTTTTTTTTTAATTCACATTCGCAAAAATGATTTTCAAGTCACAATGCGAATGAATCAAAATCGCTGATAGCTGTAGAAGCAATCAGAAACGAGGATGTGCCCCTAAAGAGAAAAAAACAGAGTGTTAGTATGTACTACAAATAAAATCAACCCAAACCATTGGTGGAAACCAATCTATAATCAATCAGTCTGAAATCAATACATTTACAATCCATTCAGCTGATCAGCTGCATACAGCCATCTCTCTGCAGAGATCTGACACACCCCCTGCTGAGTCACAGCTCTCCAATCAGGAGAAAGCATAAAGGGAGCTCATTACTGTAGGTGTGACTTGGGAGGTGGGAGGAGTCTATAATCTCTGCAGAGAGACTGCTGCCCCCAGCTGGTCAGAAAGATAAATTATAGATTGGTGAAATGGTTATAGATAGAGGGATCTGAGCTACTTAGATGGATTATAGATAGATGGAGATTGAGTACAGATAGATTGGTAAGAGATGGATTATAGATAGATTGATTTGGATTAATCATAGAGACAGAGGCTCCTCCCGCAGCAGAGTGCTGAGTTTGCTGCGCTGGCTGAGACAAAAATAGCCTGATACTTACCTCAAGAGCTGAAACGCAACTGACTCCTCCTGCCAACTGCCCTTCTTTTATAGGCAGTGGGGGGGCCAACAGCTCTATGACATCATACCGTGTTTCCCCGATGATAAGGCATCCCCATCAAAAAAGCCACCCCCCGATTTTTGCTCAAACAATTAAAATAAAGCACCCCCTGCAAATAAGACATCGTCCGATACCTGATACTGTGTGCCTCTGTGTGACTCCTCGATGCTGGCTGCAGTGCAGAATGAAACTGAAAGTAACTTCAAAGGACAAGCAAGCTGCTGATCCCTGCCCTAACAGAGTCTGTTACCCGGCGAGTCAGTG
>NC_092867.1:674247-680326 GCF_032062135.1 Pyxicephalus adspersus | reverse complement strand
TAGCACTCTATGATAGTGTAGTTGGAATGCTGGGACTTGTAGTCCCCAGTAGCACTCTATGATAGTGTAGTTGGAATGCTGGGACATGTAGTCCCCCAGTAGCACTGTACAATGGGGTGTAGTAGTAAAGCTTCCCATGTCACATATTTGGTGCCGGTTTCTCCTTCCTATTGGACATCTGTAGTGATGATAAGATGTCTCTGTGAGCAGTAATATGGGCCGGATGTTTCTTATATTCCATATCTAGCTCCAAGGATTTGTGTCTGGATGGATAACGTATAATAACTTTCTACTTATTTGGAAGGAATTGTAGACAATGTCATTGTTTTACTATACACTGAAACCAGGAAAGGGATTGGAATGGCTGTCAGCAAAGTTTCAGCCGAATTGACGGAATAATTGATGAATTTATTCCTAAATGTCCTCTGACGATTCCTTTCACCTAGTCTGGCCCCCAGAAATTTCACCCATCAGCCACATTTGTTTTCAGAAAGAAAGTACAAGTAAAATAAAAGTAACAAGAAGACAAAACACAATGAAATGCAAAAATGAAGGACAAGAAACACAAATACAAACATCCCTGAATCAAATGATCTATACCAGCCTAAATATAAACAATACAGTAAGTTTCAGTTTAGCAGTCAAATGAACAAAATGCATTTTTTCCTAAATCCTTTGGGTCATGGCGGACCATTGGCAAGATCATGGGGCCCGATGGATGACCTGGGGCCCCTGCTACAACAGAGAAATATTGGTCAGACATGGCTCACAAGGAAGGAGGAATCCGTAGGCAGCTGGATGGAGAAGGTGGTTCATTCCGGCATGGACAATGAGAGGTCTTCTGGTAGTATTTAAATCTTTATACCAATCTAAAGATTTGGGGCCAAAGCTGGTACCTTGCCCAGGGCCCCATTGTGCTTTAATGCACCTCTTCATATCTAGGACTGGCTATAGACTGGCTGATAAGAGCATGGCCAGGTAAATGATCAATACCCTCTAGATATTGATTTATCTGGTTTCCTCTTCAGTTCTGTTGGAATGGAGGGATCAATGTCCCCAGCTCTGACCACCAATAGAGCTCCTCAAGCTGATTACATTATTGGTGGTCACAGTGTGGGGGGCAGGGCATTGATTAGGGGAAGGATGGCAATTCCTGATCAATGTTAGATGGATTTATTGATTGGTAATGCCCCATCTTCTAATAGATTTGCATTACATTAATAGACGGCCAGCATTAGGGAATCGGCAGAGTGTCACCGGCCCGGCCACCTCCCTGAATGACACCGGACACCCAACAGATCTGAAATAATCATTTTGGTAGATTTGGCTGTACCTCTAGCAGCTTCCATTCACCTCTCTGCCCGACTTCCATGGTAAGATCTTTTCTCATAGTTTGAGATGGTCGGGAACCTCGGCCACCAGATTCCTTCTCACCCTTATAGAGGACAGCATGGAGGGGCTCAGTGAAGGGTGGCAGGGAGGGGGGTTGGATGGGGTCACCGAGGATATGACAGCGGTCCGGCCTTGTAGTCCAGATGGATCACAAATATCTTACTGAGGTTGTCCTGTGATATCAGATCTTTCACACTGTCATAGAGTGCACAGTATTGGCCCTTGTATCTTACCAGGGCCCATGACTTACCAGGGCCCTGGTGTTCGTTCCAATCACAGACAAGTTCCCCTTCCTGTCCATGCTGGGGTAACACGCTAACTGCCCAGCTCTGTGGCCCCTCGATTTCCCATCTGTGTCCCCCAAAGGAGGGTAGGAGTTCTGCTTGGAGTTCTCTCTCCTGATATTCCTGATCCCATCAGATAAGACAAGCGCAGTGTTTCTGCCATCTGATGAAATCTAAATCCTCCACATTATAGATCTGACAATCACATATATCTCCATCTTGGTCATCTTCCTCCGGCTCATAGATATTCCCATCGGATAATTCCTGCAGGAAAGTCAGTGGATCGGTCATGGCGGTCAGCTCATCCCGATTTATGTCCGGTTGTTGGATCAGATCTGAGATGGACTGTAAGTTCTGATCTTCCCTTCTTAGAGATCTCGCTTGTCTCCTCGGGCTGTCTCTTGATGTCTCTGAATATGGGGATGATGCTCTCTGTTACACCGGAGGATTCTTTTTGTGATTTTCCCGCTGCTCTTGTAGTTGCTGAAGTCTTTTCCCTGTCGCCATTTTCTTTGCCCTCAGATTTTTTGGTTTTGATCTCAGTTTCTCCATCCGCATTCTAGAAGCCTCATCCAGTGACACCAGCGGGTGTCCCCCATGTTCTCCTTCCATCCTGCAGGACAGATCCAGGCCTCAGAGTCCTCGGTGCAGTAATACCCCACGATGGGGCATTTTCTGCTCAGGTCAGAGGTTGGGGGTATTAGTGTATGCCCTCTGTCTTGTGTTCCATCAGATGGTCATCACACATGGAGGTCCTGCACACAGGCACCAGGGCCAGGAGGGCCACAAGCAGTGCAGAAGATCCCGGTCTGATCCCTGCGTGAAGGTAAAACAGATTGGACGAGATTATTCAAGGTGAACGATGTCTGCAGCTGTGGTCTCTTCAGAGAAGTCTTCAGGCATATTGGACATTTATATTAAATCCTTCTGGAGGTCCCACACCTGTGTGATACATTCCTTACAAAAGCTGTGCCCACATGGGACGATCATCCTTATAGATCTCCATACAGACTGGGCAGCAGAGCTGACAGTCTATGTCTGTAGTTACAGTGATCAAACAAGTAAGTTGGCTGCCACTCTTCATGTGAAATGGTTAACCCTTCCACTCCCTCAGCAGGATATCTGCACTCATATCTTAAAGAGGACCTGTGCCCTCCAAAATATATCCAAAAATACAGAGGTGACCCATTAGTTCTCACAATTTCAAAAGGTTAAACATTTATGAAAATTGAACATTGGGGTTGCTGTTTCAAAACCAAGTGCGCCAGGAGCCCTAAATTGAAAATGCAAATTGGGACCACTTACATATTAGGGAGCAAGGGAAAGGGGCCCTAAAATTACACTTACCTATCACAAAACAGTCACAGTCATACTACACTATTCTGTCTGCTTCTCTAATTTGAACCCCAATTTCTCTGAAACGAAAAGGTGTAGAAAACTGACAATTGTAGGTGCAAGTGGGGGAGATCTGTGGATAAAACCCCCTAAAATGTGATCATTATGGCGTCATCAGAACAAACTTTGCCCATACAAAATGCATTGCTCCTTGCCATATAAGTGGCCCCGGGGTCCCTGCTTCATCTGCAACACTCATACCCACCCTACAGGATGTCAGTCCTCTGTTTCCGGTATTTATGTCTTTCAGGAGTATCCTGTTTCTGCAAACAGCAGCTAGAGAAGCTTCACTGGGTGGCAAATGTTTGGCATATTATAGGTCCAGGCCGGACAGCCATGATGATAGACGGGGGAAGCGGATGAGATTAAGGAGAACAGCAGTGGTGAAGTTCTTGTAAGTCGGGGCTTTTATTAAGTTTTCAAGTTTCTGCCCATGAAAGCTGCAGATACCCCTGGCACAACCTTGAGAGATGCACGTTGGGGGCCTTTAGTTTAATAGGTTACCCCTGTATGGGCATTTCATATGCTCACTGCTGAGGATGTATCTTCCAATCCCATTAAAGTCAATGAGGGGAAAATCCGGGTTTATATTTGGGTTTCAGGAGAGCTTGCAGAGCAGATAAATGCAACAAAAAATGTACTGGAATACACTGAAAGGGGGGCAATCTGTTTGGCCATGGAGGGGGGGTGCATTTTATGTGGCTTCGGGACAGTCCTTAAAAAATACATTTCTCAAAATATAAGTAGAAGCCCCTTGAAGTCAACTTCCAAATATTTACCCCCACCTAGGGGCAGCAGGTCCATGAATGTTACTAAGTCTGCATTGAATTTATTAAATACTCGGAAAACATTGGTCTGTGTTTATAAAGACGGTTTAAACCAACATTTGGGGCAAAGAAGAGTTAGAATAGGGGAAAACCCCTCCAAAATGCCCCTTCATGTAAATGGGGGTGTTTGGAGTGTTTTTGAGTATTTTGGGGCAGTCATGGGAGTTTTATATCTATCCAGATGCTGCAGGGTGAATGAATCTGATGTAACCACCAATCAGTTTCACAGCTTTCATTCACTGCCCCCATTTCCGGTATTCTTCATGTTGGGGACCCCCACCCGGTCACCGCACTGATTTGTAGAACAAGAAATCTAAATGTTTTCATTTTAAGTATTTGAATTTTTTTTTCCTGAAAGTAGCGCAGTGAGGGTGACAACAGATTGCACAGGCCACTGGGGTCCAAGGGAGAGTGTTGGGGTGCATAGGAGAGTCTTGGGATCCATAGGAGAGTGTTGGGGTCCATAGGAGAGTCTTGGGGTCTAAGGGAGAGTTTTGGGGTCCATATAAGTGTGTTGGGGTCCATATTAAAGTGTTGGGGTTCATATGGGAGTGTTGGGGTCCATAGAAGTGTGTTGGGGTCTAAGGGAGAGTGTTGGGGTCCATATAAGAGCGTTTGGGGTCCATGGGAGAGTGTTGGGGTCCATAGAAGTGTGTTGGGGTCCATATGAGAGTGTTGGGGTCCATATAGGAGTGTTTGGGGTCCCTGGGAGAGTGTTGGGTATGTTGGGGTCCATATGAGAGTGTTGGGGTCCATAGAAGTGTGTTGGGGTCTAAGGGACAGTGTTGGGGTCCATATAAGAGTGTTTGGGGTCCATGGGAGAGTGTTGGGGTCCATAAGAGAGTGTTGGGGTCCATATGAGAGTGTTGGGGTCCATGGGAGAGTGTTGGGGTCAATATGAGAGTGTTGGGGTCCATAAGAGAGTGTTGGGGTCCATATTGGGGTCCATAAGAGAGTGTTGGGGTCCATATAAGAGTGTTTGGGGTCCATGGGAGAGTGTTGGGGTCCATAGGAGAGTGTTGGGGTCCCCGTCAGGTACAATTCAGCCTACTACATTAATTTATGTACAGCGCTGTGTTATATGTTGGTGCTATATTAATCCTGTTTATTAATAATCATATAACGCCCCACCCTGGTCACATGACGCCTTCTGTGTGGTTTGGATTTTTTCCAGGGGATTTATTGGAGTTGAATTGGATTATCTGTGATGTGACAACACTTCCTGTCCGTTGGGGAGCCGAGCTGGTCATGTGACCCTGTGCCACCCCCTGTGCCAATATACATCTGCCAGCTTGTGGGTGACTTCCATTCTTGGTATACCTCCCATTACATTGTTACCTCCAGCAAAGGAAGATTGGTGGAGCGCCCCCCATAGGTTGGTGGCCATGAAGACTCTGACCCCCATCATCCTCTATTATATGATATTGGGAGCAACCAGAGGTGAGAATGTAAATCCAGGGGACAACCAAACTAAATGCCCTGGGTGGGGGTAGGGGTATTTTGTCCATTTCTATTATGAGTGAGGAGGAAGTCTTTCCCTGCATGGTATGGATATGAGGGGTGGGGGAGGTGCTCTGTAGTCCGAGTGACAACGCTTCTCCTGCGTAGATATATTACAATAAGCGTTGTCACCCTACAACAGGAAGTGTTACTGGCAGGTGAAAATAAAGAAGAAAACCAATGCAGCCGTCGGATGAATTGATGAATGAATCTGATGTGTGGGTGCCCCTCCATACATGACAGGTGCTCTTTATGTCTTCCCCCAGGTAAGGAGGTTTGCTATGGAGACCTTGATTGTTTCCCGGATGATCCGCCCTGGTCTGGCACCCCCCAGAGGTGGAAATCTCTCCAACCCTGGACCCCCGAAGAGATCAACACCAAATTTTTCCTGCTGACCCCGCTGAACCCAGAGCACCACCAGGTTTGTCTGTCACCCCCACATCCTCAGTGGCACCCCCTAGTGACAACACTGATGATTGCCATTGTTATAGCGGAGACTTTGGGCTTCATCTTGGTTTAGGAAACCCAAATATGTTACAATTATCTCCCTCCAGCTATTATTATTATCATTGCAGCAATGCAGTACGAGAGCAGATCTGATTGGATGCAGATCTGGTTGGATGCACATTGGTTGTATGCAGATTGGTTGTATGCAGATTTGGTTGGATGCAGATTGGTTGG
>NC_092867.1:666644-674024 GCF_032062135.1 Pyxicephalus adspersus | reverse complement strand
CATTGGTTGGATGCAGATTTGGTTGGATGCACATTGGTTGGATGCTCATTGGTTGTATGCAGATTTGGTTGGATGCTCATTGGTTGGATGCAGATTGGTTGTATGCAGATTTGGTTGGATACTCATTGGTTGGATGCAGATTGGTTGGATGGTTGTTCAGGGCCTCACACTGTACTGGTAATGGAATGTAGATTGTACAGACACCCTGCCCCCACCCTAACCCAACTATTCAACCTCTCCCTGTATTGGGAGAGGGTATTGTAAATACCCCTCCACTTTATACATGCCATTATTATTATTATTATTATTATTATTATTATAGGCTTGATGGGGGAGGGGGTGGATCACATGACTTGCAGAAGAGCTGAGCTTCTGGGTGATCTTAGGGAGCTCAGCTCTTCCTCCTCTTGTAACTCTTTAATCACCAAGACTAAGCTGGTTTATTTTTGCATATAAAAGCACGGCTTGCTCCAGAAGTTATTGAATGTCCAGGCTTTATAAAGTTTTTTCTTTGCTTTGTTTGTGATGAGGTGACAGTGAGGATTTATACAGTAACTGACACCTCACCGCCATATCGCATTTAATAAAATACTTACATACAAATTCAATCTAAGAACAAACCTACCGTCCCTGTTGTATGTAACCTGGGGACTACCTGTAAATTCAAACAAAGACAGCGCCACCTAGTGGAAACATTGAAAACCTTCTAAAGCCATGTATCTGTACATTCACCCACATCTACCTGAATGAATCATTGTGTGAACGGTTTATAAATAGCCCCCAAATGTTTGATTATAATAATTCTTGTTTTATCACTGTAGACGATCAGTGCCAGGGACATAGCTGGCCTCAGGAACTCTTCATTCTCTGCATCCTGGAAGACGATATTCATAGTACATGGAATGGATGACCGAGCGGAGAATAACTGGGTGTCTGACATGTGCCACGTGAGTGTTCACTATCATTTCACAATATATAAGAGTGCTCATGCAGTGTTCACTATTACTTTATATACAATATATGAGTGCTCAGCGCCATCCTCATCCATCACCACTAGAGGGCGCTGATGACACTGAAATGGCAATAACATTTATATTACCCCTGAGGGGGGTAAAGTAGCAGGCCGGATCCCACTGGCGGGGTCATGTTTATCATTTCTGTGTTTCACATATTATTGTGTGATGTATTTTATGTACAGCGCTACATAATATGTTGGTGCTATATAAATCCTGTTTCATATTAATACATCAATTCTCTGACCAGGAGCTCCTAGCGATAGAAGACGTGAATTGTATCGGAGTGGATTGGCGCCGAGGGTCGGGCAACTTACTGCAATATTATCAAGCTGCAAACAATGGGCGAGTCGTGGGTGCGGAGATTGCACTTTTGATACAGAAACTGCAGGTGAATGTTGGCACTCCGACCATCATGAGAACCAATGGGGATTATACACCGCATCCATGGGGGGTGACAGGAGAGTTGTGAGTTGTTATATAGCGCCAACATATTACGGAGCGCTGTACACTAAATAGGGGGTGTAAATGACAGACAGATACAGACAGTGACACAGGAGGAGGAGGGGACCTTGACCCAAAGAGCTTACAATCTAGGAACCTCATAACATTCATCCGTATACCACCAGCAGTGAGCGATCAGCACAGAATGAACAGGCTGCATGTATTTCACCATTTGTATATCAGCTGTATCTCATTCATCTCTCCCCAGATAATATTTAATTACAATTCATCCAACATTCACATCATTGGGCACAGTCTGGGCGCTCACATAGCCGGAGAGGCCGGGAAACGAACGCCTGGAGTTGGCAGGATCACGGGTTTGTATGATACTGGCTGTATAGGGGTCCTGTACCCTTCACCCCCCATACCCTGGCCCTGAATATCTATGGGATTTGGGGGTTCCCTGCTCAGATTTGTTATGCCCCCATATTTATTAGCAGTGCTGGGGTGGAGGGGTGCTCAGCTGCCCCACTCACACAAACTGACCCCCATAGAGGGCAAGAGGGTCACTAAAAAAGGCCCACTGGGGGGCAGGGAGCGCCCTTGTCTTCCCCCCTCCCGTGATACAGACCGGCCACTGCTGTGCTCTGTCTTTGTGCAGGGTGACTGGTCTTGTCTCCGCCCCCTCCTGCTGTATTTGGCAGACAGCCTGCAGTGGGTGGAGCTTCATGGCCCCTCCCACAGCTCTGCACACTGTAAAATCTGGGTTTGTAATGTACAAAGTCAATGTGAAGTCAGTTTATATCTCTTGGATTCTTCTTTCTGCAGGTCTGGACCCAGCTAGACTGTTATTTGAGGACACGGCCGAGGAGGTGCGGCTTGATCCCTCTGACGCCAATTTTGTGGATGTCATTCACACCGACACGATGGCAATAATTGGTATTTATCACCCCGCTTGTGTGTATGCCTGGTGAACGGGACGCCCTACCAGAACCTGAATACCGGGCCAGATAATAATCGCTATCATCTTCTCTCTGCCAGGACTCGGTATAATAAAACCCATCGGTCACTACGATTTCTACCCCAATGGAGGGCAGCACATGGCGGGGTGCCCCCACAAGCTGGCATTCCTGGGGAAAGGTAGGGATTGGTGTTGTATTGATCATTTTCTATATATGAAGAGAGGCGACCGGGAAGATCCGGAAACCCAGAATACTTCACTGATCACATGTCCCAAGTGAAAAAATATCCCATTGGGGGGGGGCATAGGGCATTGGGGGTCATTTACATCAGATGGTAATAATTGATATCACAGTATATTTAATTAATAACTAATCATTTATTGATCGGTATTGCTCACGGTTATAGAAATTCTTATTCATTTTCTGATTGGCAGACATTTTAGAGACGATTGCCTGCAATCACTTCCGCGCGTTCCGCTATTACACGCACAGCATCCGATCACCTGAAGGTTTCCGCAGTTACCCCTGTAACAGCTACAAGAACTTCATCTCCGTAAGTGCCAACATATAGCACCATCCTATACCATAGGGCTGGAGGAGGAGTTGTTACCGATAGCAGCCAATCAGAATTCAGTGGTAATTATAATATAGAAAAATGATTATTTAACAATCCCGGATCACATAGGTGACCAATAAGCAAGCAAATGTCAATAAGGACTGGAGATAGAGATCATATAGTGAGCAGAAAGTGGGCGGTCCAGGGGGAGGAGCAATCCTCATAATATATGCAGATCAATCATCCGCCTATATCTATAATATATGTTGGTGGATCAATCATTTCCTTCTATAGTTCTGCTCAGGAGCCATAACTTTGGTGGTTGCTAAAGATGGGCTGCTGATTTTTCCTAAGCTGAACTCACTGTAAGATTTGATTTTTTAGAGAAGTGTATATGGGAACATGTCCCACGTGAAAATAAAAATAAAACATATAGTCTTTCCATAAATCAGAGTTAACATATGTTCACTATATTTAAAGGTAAATTCTATTTTTTTTAAGTCATTGCAAAGTCACTGAATATTGTATTGAGGGGGTATCAGAGGGACATGGGAACATGTCTCAAGTGAAAGGAAATGTTTAAACTGTATTATTTTCTCCACATGTCCCTATTTATTAGTTAGAATCCCTCATTGTAGTTTTGAGCCCAGAAGGGGGGGTGGATCTCCTGATAAATGCGACACCTCGATTATTGCCCCTGATGTCTGTGTTTTCTGCCCCTAGGGCTCCTGTTTCCCCTGCCCCCCTCAGGGATGCCCCACTATGGGCCATCACTCAGAAAAGTATTACAATCCCGGAGAGCAGAAGAGGAAGTTTTACCTGAACACCGGGTGGAGCCCTCCACACTTTTCCAGTAAGTATTGTTGGTGGACCATTGGGGGCAATTAAAGAGCAGCTCGGGGGAGGGGGGCACATGGATGACCCAAGCAGAGCCTCGAAATTGGTGAATGTTTTACAAGGTGAATCCAGCCCATGGTAACACTGGTGGTCACATTCACCACCTTTGCTAAACATTAGCAATGAATGTGACATTCACTTTTACATTCCCTGGTGCAGAATCGTCCAGGTGCATATGTTTCAATGGCAGTTACTGATTCTCCTTCAGGGAATGTTTCAGTGAATGTCAGATTCACCGTTTTTTAAAAAGCCTCCATACTGTTTCCTGTTGAAGATTTGAATAATCGGATATTTTTCTTCCCCTGCAGGTTGGAGATATAAAATTTCTTTATCATTAGCCGGGACGTCAGCCATACACGGCACCATGCGTATTGGGCTTTATGGGGCCGGGGGTAACATGACGGAGCACAAGATGGAGAGGTATTACGGTATTCCCATGACATAGGGCCATGTGTCACAGAGATCGGGAAAAATGGCTGATGTTCACAAAGCTCAATAGCTAAAGCTTAAAAATAGATCAAGAAGTAAATGACTCATCAGGGTGACTCCACCCCCTTTAGAGCAATGACTCCTCCCCTCATCAGTGAGTGATAGCCTATCAGAAAGCGGGTGAATTCTGGTAGGCTGTCTCTAGGAAACCCACAGTGCTCAGGGAATTCTTTGCTGTGTAAAAAATAAATGTAAACCCAATCATTAAAATCATGGTGATCCTGCCATGAAGGTCCTCATTCAGGCAAGTCCTGTTATAGGCTGACACCGCCCAGGCCTTCCCCACAGGCACACACTCTGAACAAATCCGTTTAATAATCACAAACTTTCTGTTCTTTACAAATAAATTACCGTATTTTTATGTGCCTAGAAATAGATCCTCAGCCAATCACAATGGTGATTTCAATCCACCATCCAATCACAACAACCCAATCAGCTGCATTCCCATCATTGAGCAGGGAATCCTAGGTGACATCATTGACCATATATGGTGATAATTGTTATTATTGGCTGTTATTGTAACCTGTTGCTCCTTCAAAGCTATAGAGGGCGCTATGGGGTACAAAAACTTATCCTGCCCAAACTTCCCACCCAGATTAGGGCAAACCCAGACCTTACCTGGTTAAATGGAGAACAAAAAACATTAAAAAGACTGAAGTGTTCTGCCAGATGATAAATGTATTGCAATTCTTCCTCTTCTTTTTATTCTCCCCCCACTGTAGGAGTATGCTGACCCCCGGGGAAAACTACACCGAATTTAGTGATTCATCAGTGATGGTGCACCCATTGGATCATGTGACTTTCCATTGGATCGCCTCACTATTCAACTTCCTCCGTAAGCAGCTGGGGGCCCCCAGGATCTATATACAAACCGGGGAAGAGGGAACCATGTAAGGCGCTCACATGTGTAACCCGAGCTGATTGGTTAGAGAGAATTGGGAGACCATCACACTAAAAATATCCAACCCATATGTGTGGTGACAATCACACAACGCTCAGGGTAATTCTCACCATGTGGCAAATCTGCCGGAACATGGCACCGTAGGGGGTACGGGGGACTGCTGGGACATAACCCAAGTTTAGGTCCTACTAGAGGTGGGCAGATGCATTCTTAAAGCCTACAGGGGCTAAATTTACTCTATACACGGGTATAAACCAAGACCAATTTTACCCTCAATGCCATTAGAAAAGGAATTGCATTTTATTCTTGGTTCACACCTGTAGATGGCGCTGTGTCCTCATGTAACACACTCTGTTACACACTTTACATAAGGACACTGCCATCTACTGGTGGCCAATGGTAATGCACATAACACCATTTAGGAGAAAGTGACACATCACAAACTCAAAAATAGCAAATGCTTTACTTGTAAAAAGGCAAAAAATAAATAAACAGATTGAGTTTGTGTGATTCAAATTTTTCCCTTTTAAATAAAAGATTTTAACGCATTATGAATCATTTAGTAGCATTTCTGATGATTTCTGTTTATGAAAATGACGGCCTCATTTTATGCCTTAGGTTTATACTCGAACTCGGTCACATACATTTTCTTGTTACCTTGGTTTATATTTGAGTATATATGGTGAATCTGATAATAAACACTGGGAAATGTAAATGATCCCATGACAAGGACTCAGGGTCCCTAAATATAGAAGTGGTGAAAAATCAGACTGCATTGTGTGTTATAGCTGGATGGGAATAATTTTGTATTATAACTTTATCTGTATTTCTCCCCTCCCCCATAGATCATCATTCTGTGCCAATGGGACGGTTCTGGATAACGTCAGTCAGGTCATGGACCTCTGCGGTGATCTGTCCTAGCTGCCACTCTCAGGACTTCTCTGCATATTTCTTCCAATCCTAATAAATCTTTTTCAGCACAGTCATTGGAATCTGTCATTATGTTTCCACAAACCAGCTGTAAGATGTAATCAGGCTTGCAGTGAGAATTACTGCTGTGTGGGGAGGGGGCACCAACATATAATGTAGCACTGTACAGAGCCTATTGTCATGTCACTTATTGCCCCTCAGAGGAATCCAATACCCCTCCATGGTCACGTGTCATTACCATCGATATTGGGAAGTACTATACTGTGCGGGGGAGGGGGGGGGCTGTTAGTATAGGTCAATGTGGGAAGGGGGGGTATTAGTGCTATTTCATTACCATATACTTACCCTCCCTGATGGGGGTGGGGGGGTCACAGGAGTATTAACAAATCTCATGGCATCGCTCCTGTGGGTCTCAGATCTGTCTGCAGGGGGCGATAACAATCCCAGGTAAGGTAAGTGGGGGTAAAAAGACAACCGACCTGAATATTACAACCCCGGCTCATACACAGGAAGACAAAAACATTTCCAAGATATAGGACAATCCACACAATATTATCCACCAATCACAGCCAACCTGGGCATCCAATCACAATCATTCTATTCGTTACCATTATTATCTTCCAATCCTAGTGGGGGGAGGAGCTTAGCTAATTATATTTGTATTGGCCGGGACGCCGAGTTAGGGTGACCAATGAGGTGAGCAGCTTCCCCGGGGCCTGGAAGAACGTAAATCTTCCCTTGATGTGGAAGCTGGAAGTGGAAGTTTTTGGTTTTATCTGATTCACAATCTACAAAAAACTGTCAGTGACCATTTTGTTCTGTTGGGGCCCCCCTTGTGTGAGGGGCCACTCTGTACAGATCATATATTTCTAATATCTTTATAATTCGGGAACATGTCACAAGTGAGAAACTTTTTCTGTCAATAAAATGCCGCATAGGCATCAATGGGAAGATGTCCCAAGTGAAAACAATCCTCAGAAATTGTAGGAACAATGTTCAGGGAGTTTGCTCAATCAAATGAAATGATGAAAAAATGAATTTCTAAATGTTGCTCCTCCCAATTCTCCCCCATCTTGGCCTTGGACCCTCATCCCCCATACACATGTCTGCATTGCATTGGTCCAGCTGTGTTTCCCGTTATATCTCCGTGTTTCATCTCTCCTCAGACGTTGAATCATTAATGAACAA
>NC_092867.1:660182-665267 GCF_032062135.1 Pyxicephalus adspersus | reverse complement strand
GTGGAGGTGACGGCTGGCATTATAGTGCTATGATGACAGTGAAAGGCTTTTTTTTCACCACTTGTGACATGTTCCCACACAAAAGCCCCTCCCCCAAATTCTCCAGAAGATTCGGTGATAGTACCATGATCGGGGTGTTGCCATAACTTGTTATCAAAGAGAAAAACAAAAGAAGTAAAGCTGGGGGGGGCAATGTACACTAATATTGTAATGAATTATCACAGATATAACAATAAAATATACAGAAGGTGATCTTACCCCATTGTATAATCATGGGGGGCAATAGACCAATTATCTTTAGATTCAATCCCTGGCTTGGTAAAACTCATATTGGTGGAAGCCATTAGTCTGACGCGTTTCGCCTTTATCAGGAGATTTGTACACGATATGATCTCACACTGCTAATAACCGAACAATTCTCCTTCAATGTCTGAGCATCAAAGCTTTGTGTCATGTATGATATCACGTATAATATAATATACAGATAAATCATATTACGGTTTAGTCATTATTCCCTTTTCTATGACTAATAATATATTACATGAGTTATCACAGCTCATCCAAGCATGCATTCAGTAAAGTCATTTTAGTTGGTTTGAGCAGGGTAACACAGGTAAGTAAGAGAATGAATTCAATATTCTATTCCTAAAATACGGAGGCATGCAGGTACGGGGGGGTTATATATTACATGAAATGATCTTGTTTTATCACACATAGTTAATACAATCAATGCAATTGGAAATGAATTGTGCTGAATTATAAAGTCAAACACTAGGGGGCGCTCAGTAGTTAGGTGGCTAAGATATACCCCCATTGATTACTCCTTGCATTTATTGAAGTGGATAAAAATTGTGAAGATAAAGAGTTTTGTATGATCATAAACAGGTCTTATGTATAGGGATGAGTATATACATGTAGTCCCCGGGTTAAGGACATCCGACATACAAACGATTCCTAGATATGAACGGGGCTTCCCTGCTCCCTCTGTGCAGGATGGAGGCTTGAAGGGGGGAGGGGAAGTTTGCATGACTTGAAGAAGAAATCTTTTGTTAAACACAACTGAGGTTGTGAGTGATCTTAGGGGGTGAGCTCTTTCTATAACATCTTGTAACTCCTTAAGGACCAATACAAACTCTGCAGTTGTTTCTTTTTACATATCAAAGCACAGCTGGCTCCAGAAGTTATTCAATGTCTAGGCTCTAGAAAGTTTGTGATTAACACACAGTGAGGATTTCATACAGTAACTGACACCACACTGCCTAATATGTTATTAAAATAATGTACATGTTCCAACTTACATACTAATTCAACTTAAGAACAGTCCCTATCTCGTATGTAACCCGGGGACTTCCGGTATATTCAATGTACATATATTAGACAACAGATTAAAGTAAGACTTACCTTGTTAAGCACTACAAGGATGTCACAATCTCAGTGCAGGGTTTGGCAGAACAAAGTCCTTGTGCTCAATAGGCAAAGGGTTGGAATATGAAAATCCCGGCCTTAAAAAAACGATGTTCAGTGTCCATGAGCTGGGAGGGTGCGTGCACGGGGGGTATAAAGAAAAATGTATAAAGCAATAATACAAAACAACATTCTATCCCATGTAATAAGGATAAATAATAAAGCAATATAAAACAATATTCTATTCTATGTAATAAGGATTAATAATAACACAATAATACAAAACAACATTCTATCCCATGTAATAAGGATAAATAACACAATAATATAAAACAACATTCTATCCTATGTAAAAGGTATAAATAATAACACAATATTACAAAACAACATTCTATCCTATGTAAAAGGTATAAATAATAACACAATATTACAAAACAACATTCTATCCCATGTAAAAGGTATAAATAATAACACAATATTACAAAACATTATATCCCATGTAATAAGTATAAATAATAAAGCAAAATTATAAAACAACATTCTATTCTATGTAATAAGGATAAATAATAAAGCAATATAAAACAATATTCTATCCCATGTAATAAGGATAAATAACACAATAATACAAAACAACATTCTATCCCATGTAATAAGGATAAATAACACAATAATACAAAACAACATTCTATCCCATGTAATAAGGATAAATAACACAATAATACAAAACAACATTCTATCCCATGGAATAATAATAAATAATAAAGCAATATTATAAAACAACATAAGACCCTATGAGTTATGATGCTATGAATGACCGGGTATGGGGTCCTAGTAGCAGTATTAATATATATAAGGAAATGAATGCTGGTGAAGAGATCAGGGGGATAAGAATATTTATATATAGATGAACAATATTTACCTGTCATTGCTACAATTGTGCATGTGTGAATTTCAGAGATAGATTGTTAGTTATGAGAGAGATAGTTATGAGAATATGGTTAGAGGTGATTGTGTTGGGATTAAAGATAAGAAGGATTTATTTTGTATTTAGGGTGAAATGAAGTATTTTTCAAAAAAAGTTTTGAAACTTAAAATGATTTTTACTCCAGGTGTTTGTCTTGTAGGTTACCTATTCACTTACATTCACATTGTAATAGTTTGGTGTCGCCTCCTGCTGGGTTGGCCTAAAAAATTTAATAACTTTAGGTTGCTTCATGATAAGTTATGGGTGTTGTTATTTCTCAGTTAGTTATCGAATTATGTTCATAAATCTTTTTTCTGATATAAAAGCTACGACATGTAAGTAAATTACGCCTGCTGTGGTGCAATTGATGAAATGTTTGGGGCAATGTTTGTTTCCCTGGGGGATAAAAAAGGATTCCTGTATCCGGGGACATTGGGAAAGCTTCAGGCTGGATGGTTTTATTGTGTTGGCTTGCTACCATTGTTCCCCTAGGGATGGGAAACAATTTGGGGCTTATCCCCTTTGAACGTCTTTGATTTTGGAGTCGGGGCATTGGATATGCTGGTGTTTTTGGCACATTTCCCCGATTCGGGAGTTTTGATGATTATATCTTGTGATTAGGCGTGTCGGTGGATAGGGGTTGATGTCTTGATGACGATCATTAAATAATAAATTATGTCTTGAAGATCTTTTAGCTTTCTGGAAGGAACGTTTAGGTAATTTCTGGAGGAACCCCGATTGATCTTGCTATGTGGAAATCTTCATCAGTATCTTCGTAGTCCTAAGTATTGACCATATGGAATATTTGGGAATAATGATGATGGGTGAGAACTTTTGGCATGTAATTAGTATTTCCGGCTGGGGTCTTTCTGTACAGTCTGGTATATAATTGTATCCACAGAGATGAATAGATCTAGAAATGTGAGAAGAGATCGGCTGTGCTCCATCATGAATGTCAAATTATTGTTATTCTGTTGAATGTGATTGAAGAAGGAATGGAGAGATTCCATAGAGCCAGTCCAAATACGTCATCAATGTATCGTTATAGAGAAAGATGTCCTGGAAGAAGCTATTCGTCATGGTGTTGGAAGGGATCTCCCCCATTCTCACACATAGAGGTTTGTATGTTGGGGCGCACTTGGTGCCCATTACAGCGCGTTGTACATACAGATAGGAGATGTCATTGAAAGTGAATATATTATATATTTATATATTGTAGAAGGCATAGAATGAATGTGTTTTTTGGGGGATTAGTATTCGATCTCTGTTTAAGCGACACATAATATTTGGAGGTCTTTATCACGAGGGATGCGGAGGTCCTCGCTGTCTATAGGGATGAACTTCCATCTCATTGGTGATCTTCAAGACTTCGGTGGGATCCTTTAATAATGGTAACTAAAGGTTGTAAGTAAGAATCGACTAGTTCACTGGCATTTGATGAAATTGATGGCAGAGATGATTGTGGGGGTATTTAGAAGGTCGGTTTTAATGGAAATGTCATCCAGAAATAAATCTTTGGTATTCTTATCGATCACAAGCAGCTGGGATCTCAGGTGTCACCATGATTCCTCCTCCTCAGGTGTAATAATATTCCGCTTCTTCTTCTTTGTCCTGGCAGAGATCAGATCACAGCGATTGGATTCCATCTGGCAGATCTGGGAACCGGATCCACTCTATTAAATAGATTTAGGGGTCACCAGATCCCCCCTGCTGGACCCATTGACCGGATCACTTTGTCACCATATGATCTGTCCCCAGGGATTGGATTCCCCTCTGATCCATCCAATCAGATCTATTCTGCATCTGTAGGGAGCGGATCCCCTCCATCACACAGGTCAGTCACCGCAGTTTTATTTTGTTATCGGATTGTATTGATTTCAGGAATTATCGGGGCGATACAGACCCCTGGGGGGCACAATACAGACCCCAATACAAAAGAATATGGGAGGGGGGCACAATACAGACCCCGATACAATAGAATAGGGGAGGGGGGCACAATACAGACCCCGATACAATAGAATAGGGGAGGGGGGCACAAAAGCAGCTGGGATCTCAGGTGTCACCATGATTCCTCCTCCTCAGGTGTAATAATATTCCGCTTCTTCTTCTTTGTCCTGGCAGAGATCAGATCACGGCGATTGGATTCCATCTGGCAGATCTGGGAACCGGATCCACTCTAATAAATAGATTTAGGGGTCACCAGATCCCCCCTGCTGGACCCATTAACCAGATCACTTTGTCACCATATTATCTGTCCCCAGGAATTGGATTCCCCTCTGATCCATCCAATCAGATCTATTCTGCATCTGTAGGGAGCGGATCCCCTCCATCACACAGGTCAGTCACCACAGTTTTATTTTGTTATCGGATTGTATTGATTTCAGGAATTATCGGGGCAATACAGACCCCTGGGGGGCACAATACAGACCCCAATACAATAGAATAGGGGAGGGGGGCACAATACAGACCCCGATACAAAAGAATAGGGGAGGGGGCACCATACAGACCCCTTGACACCAGACGTTCTTATTCCCTGGAAGATTCACATTAAATCCCCCAATAACACCCAATAATAATAAACATTGAAGTTAGTGTTTTGTCCCTGGGGGGGATTATTGATTCGATGTTAGGAAATTTACCAATATTGTCATTTTCAGGTAGAAATCAGTAAAATGTAATATGAATTTCCAGTCATTGTCAATATAATAATTCCTGTG
>NC_092867.1:649429-657052 GCF_032062135.1 Pyxicephalus adspersus | reverse complement strand
TGAATTCTGGCACCCCTCCCCCCTTCTGTCATTGCACCACTTTTGCCCCCATTGTGTATTTGCCCCCTTTTGGGGTGGATTATTATTCACACACAATATTAAAATTAAAATTCATTATGGGTGTCTCTCTTTTTCGGCTCAGAAATTTGAGGATTAATTCCGTGCAGGACATTTATATTCAGGTGGATTTGTTTTATATAAATATTATTTATCAGTAATTCTGTGTTTATTGGGAGAATATGATGAATATAAATGTAACTCCTGTATAATATTAGCGTCTCATAATGCTTTGTCAGCACTTTATCTATTGGGAGGCAATGGACGGGTTTGCACAGAAGCTGACACTCCGCAGGTCATGTGACTCTCTATAAATCCCCCATAATGTGTCCCTGCACGTTGTCATATAAGATGGCGGCTTCTTTATTCTATCACCGCTTGCCTTTGCTAGAGAATACACAGCAGCAATGCTATAGGTAATAGAGTGTAAGCTCCTGTGCTCAGAATTCACCTTTACCCCCAATAATAATAATAATACCCCTATAGGAGATCCTGCGGGTGGAAGACGTGAATTGCATTGGGGTGGATTGGCGGCGCGGTGCGGCTAATTTGCAGCAATACGCCCAGGCGAGCAGCAACGTCCAGGTGGTTGGAGGTGAAATCGCTTTGCTGGTCAGGAGATTGCAGGTGAGGAGATTGTAAATTGTACAGAAACATTAATGCCCCAAATCTGCCCCAATCAGGACATTTCTGGGGGAGGGGGAGTTGGGGTTATTTGTTGATGATTTCGGCCCCCTGATTGTTGATTTCCATCCGATTCCTCCAATGATTTCTGTTCTTAATATGAGATTTCTATCTGCAGGAGGAGCTGGGATTCCCCCCATCCAAGATTCACCTGGTCGGGCACAGCCTGGGCGCTCACGTAGCCGGGGAAGCTGGCAGACTATGCCGGGGGATGGGGAGGATAACAGGTACCAGATATCGTATTGGGGTGTAAATGACCGACATTGCGTGAAGCCCGCCAGGATCGCTCCCGCTAACGCGTTTTACCTGAATGATGTTTCAATACGATTGGGTGAAATGTGTCGGGGGGCTTTGTTCTCCCCAATCCTCAAAGACGGAGTGCAGCCCCCTCCTCTGCGTCATTCACCCTATACAAAGCATAAAAATGAGCCGATGCTGTTATATTCCCCCTAAGTGAATGTTGATTCCAATGAATGAATGAAATACATTGCAGGCCTGGACCCGGCTCGGCCGTACTTCGAGGACACGGATAAAGAGATTCACCTGGATGCCACAGACGCAGAGTTTGTGGATATCATTCACACAGACACCGACCCCATCTTTGGTAAGGTTTTTTCCCGGTTTTTTCTCTCTGGGTCCCCCGGCTTCTAATCGCCTTCTCTCCATCCACCCCGCAGGACTCGGCACCATGAAACCAACTGGGCACTACGACTTTTACCCCAACGGGGGGCAACATATGACGACATGGAAGGTAAAAGAACCGGAGAGAAAGGAGTTGGAAGGAAGAGGGCGAGGATCATTCCAGCAATAGGAGCAGGGCAGCTAGTTCCTTCTTAGTGTTGCGGGGCAATGGGGCAGTTGGGGTCCTTGGGGGCGGTACAATAGTAACTAGAATATGGGCGGAGTGGTTGTGTTCCTCAGGGGAGGAGCCGGAGGATCAATCCAAAGGGGGCTGGCCTAATATGGCTGTGTTGATCAAGTTGACGCCCCCGAGGAGCTGCAACAAGAATAAAAGGGGCCGCCGATAGATAAAGAGGGAAATTGTTTCTGTGATGTTATAAATGTGTTGTTGGAAATGTTGGAAAGTAAAGAAACGTTAATTAATAAATGATGACAAGTTCTTCCAATCATCTTGGCGATGTGATTGGGCGGGATGGGGGAGGGGACATCAGCGGTTCCAGGTTTTGTCATTTACAATATTAAACCATTCCGCCTGCAAATTCCAAATTCTGCCCAATAACAGATGAATAGACTGATGAATGTGACGGGTGGCGAGGAAGACGGCATTGCGGGGTTATTGGTTCATTGTATATAACGATGTTGATAACCTCTCTGACCTCCTCCCGCAGGGTTCCTGCTTTCCCTGCCCCTCCGGTGGATGCCCCACCATGGGGCATTATGCGGCTCCATCACATGGTATAACCACCCAGTACCAGAACTTCTACCTTCACACCGGGGGGGACCCCCAACATTTCTCTAGTAAGTACCCGGGTGAATATATCACATACACTGCATAGGGCAGGGATTACTAAGACCCCGGACCCCAGATATCAGCTGCCTGAACCCCTTTTTATCCCCGGGGTTGGTGACCCCTGGCATGGCCGATATAATAATGGCAGCTCAGGAAGAAGAGACAAAGAACTCATTCCACCATTATTATTATACAGGATTTATATAGCGCCAACATACTCTGCAGCGCTGTACATTAAATAGGGGAAATAAATGACATCCGGATACAGGAGGAGGGGAGGAGCCTGACCCGAAGAGCTTACAATCTAAGAGGTGGGGGATCACACAAAGGAGGGGGGGAATACCTGTCTGCAGGGGATTCTGGGTTTATCAATGTGGTTCTGCTCCCCCGGCCCGGTTCTGGTTCTGTATTTGGACCTTGGTGCCGGCACTCCTCGTACTGACCACTTCCTCTCGGCAGGTTACAGGTACAAGGTGTCGCTGGCTCTGGTTGGGAAGAAACAAACTTCTGGAAAAATCTTCATCTCGCTGTTCAGTGATCACATTTCCACCCCAGAATATGAAGTGAAAGAGTGAGTGAAAACTGGGGGCCCCAGACCAATAGCACACTGACATTTGGGCCCTAGAACAATGGCGCACTCACACTTGGGGCCCCAGAACAATCTCATACTGACGTTCGGGCCCCAGAATAATAGCACACTGACATTTGTGAATAGGGGGGTTCAGACCTATGATGCCCTGACACTTTAGGATTTGCCCTGTGGTTTCCTCGCCCCCTCCGGGGGTAGCTGGGCATGGTATGGTTGGGCCGCCTTGGCCCCAGACACCCCCAGTATCCGTGTTTGTGGAATCTCCCCTCCTGATCCCAGGTTGGTTCTTTGTCTCCTCTACATAAACCCCCCGGAGCCCCTCTCTGCCCCATTGCTTGGCATATGCCAGCCTACAGAATAGACACTTCACATTCAGCTCCGAGCCGGGAAGTCAACAGCTGTAAGGTGTGAGAGGGTTAATTGGGGAGAAGAGGGGACGGGAAGAGCTTTTTACTAAAGTATATGGAAAAAAAAAGGAAAAGAACCATTGGGAATAATAAATGCCCCTTTTACTAATGGTGGCAAGTCTCAGCAGGTGAACGCAATCCATTGTGAGCGTAATAATGCACTCCAAGCAAGCTTTTATCATCGGCATAGAGAATGCAGGGAGACCGTGACCCCTCTACACCTCCTCTCCAGGTATCTCTGGGCGCATGAAAACAGGGCGCACAATGGCGCACAGTGGCGGCGCCCTGCGGCCAGCCCCCCGTGCTTACCTTGAATTACCTACCTTGCCTCTCCCTGACCCCATTAAAAGCCAAACAGGCGGCACAAATCCCCCCAACGCGCTAAAGAATTCACTTAACAGGCTGCATTATTCCCGGGACAAACAGCTGCTCCTCCATTGTGTCCCCGGCAATCTGTCAGCCTGTTCTGCCGTCTACAGACAAGGCCACCGCACCGGGCGGATGAATAATATTCACTTGTTTCACTCCTCGCCTTGGTCTGGTTATGTTTAGGAAGGAATTGCGCAGGGAGAGCGCCGTGTCTTCCAATGACCAGAAGACGCATTGTCTGCAAATCGCCGATAAGAAAAGATTCCATTAGAGGAATAAAATGGAAGAGATCGGCCCAGCAAGTTGTTGTCTGCAGACGTAATCGCTGGAAAGTGTTTTCACAAAAGAAGACGAATGTTTCCCCTATTTCCCTTTCTATAATAGGCGGCCATTGTGACGGTGAAAGCTCAATCTTCCCATTCATCTCCTACAATCAGAGGGAACGTTGGGCATTGTATTGGCCAGATATTCACAAGGTTTGTCACAATTATTTGTCTTAGAGCCGTACCTAGGGATTGGGGAACCTGGCCATGGGTGCGGGTCTGGGGGCCCCGAAATGAACATACAAATAAAAGAGCCCACAACTGGCAACTCTGCATTCACCAAACCCAATCATGTCTTCCCTTCAATGAAAACCTGCTGCTCCATTCCTCCAAGAGGATCCCGCAGATACCCCCCAGCCTTATACTGGGCACCTCCTGCCAGGCACCATGTGTTGGGCACTGCACGGATTGGTAACACCCAACTGGCCCGTCGTCTCTGGCTGGGTGGGCCCATGCGCGGGGTGCCCATATCTAGCTGTTCTGGGGCACCCGTATGGTAACAATTTATATTTCGGCATGCATATGCACCAATGGGAGGGAATGCAGTGAGCAGAGGTGGCTGGGAAATGTGTATATAACATTCACTGAAAATAAAGCAGAAGGCTAGACGCAGCTTAGGAGATGAGGAGAAGATAATATTTTGCTGCATCCACTATGGGGTCAGGAATCTCCAACCTGGAATTTTGTTTGAACCTGGAAAGATATTAAAGTTCTTGTAACCCAGCCGGTACCATCTTATATAATCTCCTTCTTGTCATTGGGGGATGGGTCACAGAGTCCCGACTTCATGCCAGAAAAATCCTGTTTTATAGACTTTGCATTATGTCCAGATAGGAGGCGTCGTTATATGGAAGCTGAGGGGATTCATTCCATTGTCTGTGAAATAACAAGAGCCACTTATTTCCAGAACCTTCAATATCCGAGAACTCTTCCTGCACCAGAAGATTCACATGATTCAGCACAAAGGGCCCCTGGGGAATCTTCTGCCCTCCGCTGTCTAATATTAGGGGTCAGTCCATGTCTAGTCCGGCTCTCCCATTGGCACAGAAATCTTTTTGTCTATCAGTGGTATTGGAAGACCCGGATCTGATGTATTTAGATTTCATGGAAAGTAAAATCCGGGATTGGATCCCGGCTACGTCAGATGCCAGTCTGTAGGGTCTGGGGGCACATTGCCATCTTTTGGGTCACCAAACATATTTAGACTCAGGGAAGCCGGTATGGCCCTGGCATTTAAACCTTTTCTGATTGGATGTAATGTCAGACTTCACAGACCCTTCTACTTCACTATCCTAGGTGTCCAAGCCAGGGGACCCTGGCAGCCAGAAGTAATGGACGTCACCCCTTGGGCCCTGCTTACTACATCCCCGGGCTGCAGAATGTATAGCGGTGATGGATTCCTTCCCAACCAGACCCCATCTAAACATGGCAGACCCCATATAATTATGGCAGACCCCATCCTAACATGGCAGACCCCATATAAGCAGACCCCATATAAACATGGCAGACCCCATATAAACGTGTCGGACCCCAGGATTCTTCTAATAGTGTTCCTGGACCATTTGAATTATCCCGACATATTTAGGCATTTTCGGAAGCGTTCCCTCCTCAGGTTTTGTTCCTTCCCCCCCGGGTCATGGTTCTGGGCAATGTGTGGATTGAGTTTTGTCAGATCTATTAGAAGCTTATATCTCGTCTGCACAGAATATCTTTGTGTCCATTTATAAGTTGGATATAGCAGCCGGTTCTGATTCACATTGGATCTCTAGTTCTGTCTCATGGTAATATTGGCTTTGTGTGGCTGTGGCCATCTCTAGTTATAACCCATCAGTGCTGCCATTGGGAGGCTCCACCAATATAACTTTCCTCTCTATGGCCTCAATAATTTCCACTTTCTGTGTCTTCAGGACGATGCCATAAGGGGAGGAATTCTGATACTTTGCTAGATGCCCGTCCAGGGGTCAAATACCCCAACCATCAGTACTGCCCAACAAACATTCTGAAATCATCAGATCTCCAATATTTTCCATTCCACGTTTCATATCAATCACTTTTGGTTGTTTGAAATCAGAAGTTGGAGGATAAAACTGTGCTGCTGCTTCTATTTAAACATAGATTGTAAGCTCTTGGGACAGAGTCCTCCCCTCCTCCTCCAGTTCCCAATAGTCCCCCCATTCATAACCTCATTATCTGGGTGCAGGCGGTATCATATTTGCTGTCATTAGTTTACCTGGCCTCTAGGTGGCGTATGACATTCTATTGAATGGTGGGGTGTCAGCTGGTCTGTAGTCACAGAGTTGGGGGATGATTTATTTAGTACTGGGTGGCACGATGGTTCAAATATAGAATCAGCACACTATCTGCATGGAGTTTGTATGCTCTCCCTGTGTTTAGGTTTCTTCTGGGCAGTCTGGTTTCCTCTCGCACCCCAAAAACATACTAGCAGGGTAACTGGCTCCAAATTGACCATAGACCATGTCAATGACCCCTAACTATGGTTGGGACATTAGATTGTGAGCTCCTCTAGGTGACAGTCACATGACTGTACAGTGCTACAGACTATGTTAGTGCTATAAATACAATTATAACAGTAGTATGCTGCTTCCCCACCTCTTAGATTGTAAGCTCTTCTGGTCAGGGTCCTCTCCTCCTCCTGTATCACTGTCTGTGTCTGTCTGAAATTTGCAACCCCTATTTAATGTACAGCGCTGTGTAATATGTTGGCGCTATATAAATACAGTATAATAATAATAATAATGAGAGTATCATATAATAAAGGGCCAGTTTTCCTTAGGGGCCACCACCATAGCTATTATTAAATTGATGCTAATTTACATCTGTGCCAGATCTTGTCTGCTTATCCTATAGGACCCGTAGATGATGATGGCAGCACCTGAACATACAGAAATACGAGCGTTAAATAAAGCGTCTGTGCTCGGTAATGGTGATTGCAGTCATTATTATCCAGGCAAGGCTTCCAGATGGGCTGCTCATTCTATATGCTGATATTATAAATCCTTCAGCCTGTGAATTGTATAAGGCAAAGGACAATATACAACATGAAAGCAGAATATGATGACAGAGCTGCAGAGATTTGAGGACAGCAGAATTACCCCGGGAGTTACTAGAAAAGCAATGTCCTGTAGACTTGAGGAAATCCTTCATTGTCCTTTGGATTGTGAGGATTGTAGATAACAATGCGTCCATTTATACAAAGCGATGCACCGTGCTGCCTTTTACCAACACCCCCAAAAACAAGAACAGCCCAAACCCCAATATTCCAATGTCACCGGATTACACCCAAATGTTGTGTGAGTGCGAGAATGGGAAATCTTTCAACTGAAATGGGGATGGGAGCTGCCATGGCATGAAAAATAAAGAAAACACTGCAATGCATTTCCACAAAATCCATTATAGCAATTGTGTTATATGTGCTGCATGCATGCGTGTTATTGTGCAAGGAATGCAAAGCTCCTGTAAATGGCTCAGATAATAGTAATGGTGCCGGGTGAGTGGGTGAGGTTGGGATTTCTTGTTGGATAGACGTATTTGTGGAATTCAAGAAGCATTTCAGTCCTAGAAAATAGAATCTCTGAGTTGTTCTGTATTGGGACATTCACCTTCAGATTCACATCAAAGCCAAAATCATCCGGCTCTGCAGAACTCCCATGTCAGTGCTGTAACTCCAATATTAATAATAAATGTTTTATATCTCCCATTACT
>NC_092867.1:647140-649052 GCF_032062135.1 Pyxicephalus adspersus | reverse complement strand
ATAAGGGGGGATATGATCACCCTGTATAAATATATAAACGGTCCATATAGAGAACTCTCTTCCCAATTATTTCACTATGAGATCATTACAAAGCACAAGGGGGCGCTCTTTGCATCTGGAGGAAAAGAAGTTTAAGCTCCGGATAAAGAAGGGATTCTTCACTGTAAGGTCTGTGACAATGTGGAATCGGCTCCCTCAGAAAGTAGTTTCAGCGGCTACTATAGATAACTGGGGATTAAGGATTTAAAGTAAAGATAACAGAGACTGCTGATCCAGGGAACATCTGATTGCCTCATGGGATCAGGAAGGAATATTTGTCCCCTGTTGAAGCAAATTGTACCCGGGGTTTTTTTGCCTTCCTCTGGACCAACTATGTCTTATAGGGTTTTATATCTGGGGTGTTTATTTCCATAGTGGGTGAACCTATTGGACTTCTACTATGATACTACAGCCTTTCCGATGTTTCCTTTTTGTTTGTCATATCGCTGGAATCCTCTGAACATTTCTGTTTGGACAAATTAATATACAGAAGAGGTGAAGCCATTCTGCCAGTTTGGGCATTTCTTATGAATATGGATTTATGTGAGTACATTTATAATAGACAATGCATTGGAAGTGAGATCCCCAGAAAGCTCCGAGGTCTCTGTATGGAGTTTGGGGCTTTTATTTCTCATGGCTCCCCCTCCCCCCACCATTGGCCATTGGAAGTCATTGCCATAATACCGGGCATTGTTTGCTTGGTGCGGAGCCTTCCAAGGTTACTTACCACCAATCCTAATCTGCAGACTGGAAGAAGCAGGCGATGTCCTCCTAAGGTTTTCCATATAACGATCTGAACAAAGTCCGGAATGATGAGGACAGCTTATAGGAAATATGGATCTCTACCTGGGAAAAGCCTTAGGGACTCCGTCTCCGTATAATTGGTGACCACGTTAGATGACCACAGACCAGAACCAGTCCAAACCCAGCCAATGACAGTTCTGGTTCCTCAGGTCCATCTGGCTTTCCTTTGAAATGTTATGGTGCCGGCAGTTTTATCGTTAGATTACATTTCATCCATTTCTGAGCTAATTTATGGAATGATAAAGCCTTTCAAATGTAAAACAGAACTCTTACCCTAGTTTATTAGATGCGTCCCGGTGGAATGCGGAGTATCCCGAGGACAAGGCAAAGTCCTACATGACAAGCTTTGATATCCTAGCACACCGATGATTTCTGTCGGCGCCACAAAACTGGTCCGGACCGACTCCAAACAGAAAAGAAGAACTTTCTGTATATCAGTGTTACCCAACCAGGGTACCACTAGGGGGCGCTAGGGGTTCCTGGAGCAGTTTGCACCTCTCAGGTCCTACTAAGTGACCCCATTGATGTTTTTGGCTATCTGTAAGGGTGACATTCATCCCACTGGCCAGCAATGTAAGAGGAATTCTTCCCACTGACCCCCACACTAATATACTGTGAGCTGTGGATATAATAATTATAGGACGGGTCCTGAGAAATTACTCCAAGTGACAAGGAAAGTCTGGAAGTATTGGGGCATTGATCCTGCTGCCCATACATTGAATTTGCTGCTACCTCTCTTCCTTTTCATTGGACAATATGACGCCTCCGACCAATCAGATCAATGCTAGGGCCACCATCATGAAGGTCCTCGGTGACCAGGATTGGCAAAGTCTAATATTTCCCTCTGGTATCTCCAATATAAGGACCATGCAATATTTATTCCTTTCCATTATCATGTAATAGAATATTAGCAGCCCGCACCCTATCCCTGCCGCTCTATGAGCCATAGGGCCACAACAATCTGTGCTCATAGAGCCCAACCATGAACACACATGTGCGCACACATACACACACACACATATACACACACACACACACACACACATACATACACACACATATACACACA
>NC_092867.1:641415-646336 GCF_032062135.1 Pyxicephalus adspersus | reverse complement strand
AGCGCTCACTACTGGGATGAGTATTTTGGGGGGTATTTTTTTTGGGGGGGGGAGGGGAGGGGTTCCTACATTACTACTAAATAAGTTAAAACGAGTTCCTGAAAGGGAAACCGCAAAGTGTCTGACTACCATGGCCGTACCTCAAACAGGAAATTGTCCGGCAAAGTTTGGAAGACTTGGCATTGGTGGCTACGAGGTCACCTGACCAATAAAGGAAAAGTTCACCCACTAACCGGCTTGTCAAATCATGCGTAAATGACTAACTAGCCCCTCCCATGAGGAGTTTCTAGCTCCTCCCCAAGTCAGGAAAGATTGTCAGGCTCCTCCCACTGTCCTTTACACTGAGGGGAGGGAAAGTGGCAGCAGACTGAGGGGGAGGGGAGAATATGGGGCTCCACAAAGCAGTTGTGGGTGGAGCGATCCTTTGGGGTTGAGCTTTTCCTTGAATTTTTCCCCTTGAATCCGGAATGGTGAATGCCGTACATTTCCAGCCAGAATACGTTCTCTCTTTACGGTCATTGTGTTGAAGTGTTTGCACTAGTGAAGCTCTGTGGTGCACAGAAAGCAAGTTATAGAGTCCTGCGAGTAGGGGCCCCAAAAGGAGGAGGGGCTATAGAAAGGGGGGGGTCATGCTTTATTGCACTGTGGAAGGAGTGCTGGAACATGTGCTGAGTGCCCATGTTTTAGTAGCAGCTAAAGTCGGGATTGGTGCGTCATCCGCTAATTTACATAATGGTAACCCCGAAATCTGGGCCTGGAGGTCAGCCGGGGATTCCGAATCACAAATAAATCTCACCCCAAATCTGACTTCTCCTCCAGCACCCCAATAAATCCATTTCCTGTATGGATGGAAGATGGCGAAGAGAAATAATTATATATATTGTATCCATTCATCACCATTCATATCCAGCTACCACTGGGCAAACTGTGCCCCCTGCAGGGGGTATTTATGTTTGCATGGTTTAGCTCCTGGAGGGGGTATTTATTTTTGAATGGCTCAGAACTTTGAGGGTTTTCCTGGCTTTCCCATTACCCTCCAATGTCTGAGAATCATTGGCCCCCGGATACCTCTAGATCCTGTGCAGACTTTACCTCTAACTATTTAAAGGGTCCGGAGCTCAATTTAAAATGAATCATTTAGTTTTATTGCTACCTCTGGATCTCACATCAATCAGAGCAGATCCATTTATCATTTTAACCAATCAGAGTTCATTATTGTGAGGACGGGATAGTGATACAATCTGGTTGCTATGGGTTACAGCACTCTGCACTCACACACACCCAGCATCTTTTATACCAATGCTGCACAATCTGTCTTTGGTTATACAGAATTATCACATAAAGGGGTCCTCTATACAAAGCGCTGACCAATCACATTATGGCTTTAGATGAGAAATGCCCGGGGGGAGGGGGGGGCAGATTGGGGGCATTTTACATCAATAGGTAAATATCTGCGTATTATACAAAGGGGGGTTAGTAAAAGGGCTCATAATAAATATTGAGGGGTCCCGAATGCAGCTTCATACCATATTGCACGTTATAGGGTAACTCCACCCAGGGATGGGATTCCAGTAATCTGTGGATTCCGGGGGCATTCCTGGATCTGTACCCCTGCTGTGCCCATTATGAGGGGCTCCCACCATCCCTGTGCTGGGCCCCGGGGTCTGTACCCCTGCAGTGCCCATATGAGGGGTGCGGCCATCCCTTCTGGATTTTTATTCTACATAGGGAACATTGGACAGGTACGAGGGAGTAGTGAGACCAGGTGAGTTGGGTGGGACCTGAGGCTGTAATCGGGAGACCTCCCAATACACACCTGACCCTCTGATGCTGAATATTGGGATACAAAGGGGGCCCAGGAAAAATGGATGAGCACAGGAGCCACACACAGACACGACACTGACATATTGGGGCCACGCACTGACATATTGGGGACACAGACTGATGGACGGGGACACGCAATGACAGATCTGTGCTACACATGGACAGATGTGATTGGGCCCCCTGGATTATTGCTTGGAGACACCTAAAGGGCCCGTAGGATATTTTCTGATCTCAGCAGCAAAACCAGAAAGTTCTGATGGCTTTGGGATCCAATATGGGAGCTCTACCAGAAGAATGGGCATTTGGACTTTTAGGTGCCGGTTCCGGGTTAGTGAGAGGTGGCCCTAGGAGAAGTGGACCCTCTTGTATGTTCTTCATTGTCGGTTCTCTTGTTTGGCCCTAGGGATCATCTGAGGGCAGCACAGAATATAAAGTGCACCCCCCCCCCTGCTTGGTTGCTGGTTGTCAGATTTAGGAGTGCGCCCCCTGTAGTCCACCCGCTGAACCTCCCCTCATGGCTTCCAGATGCTGGAGGTGATGACGCCCATGCCATAAATTAGCTGCGTGATATCATCGGTTCCAGGGACGGTCAGGATACAGGAAAGCTGAGACCGAGTCCCCGGGAGCTGGGCAAGCGCCGGCAGGGAGTACAGGACGGCAGCAGGGGAAGGGTTCTAGTTTAAGAAATCAATGGAGACTTTCACGCTTTTGGAGGTGTTGATGTCAAGGGCGGTGGCTTTGATCTCAGTGTCCCCAAATTGCAGGATGGTTTGGATCTCCCTGCGGGTGGGGGCCGGCGTGCTGTCCACCCCGGTCAGGTCGAGCTTTAGGGTGCCGCATTTCCGTACACCGGGGTCGGTGATGAAGCCGACGTCGTCCTGCTCGGAGCAGTAGATGTTGATGATGATGAGGAGTTGGGAAGGTTTGGCCGGCGTGTAGCTGCGTTTCACCGTCTCCCCCAGAGCCACCGATTGGTCGGCCAGGATGAATTTATCCAACACGTCTGTGCACCAGCGCGTGCCGTCCTTCAGCAGAAGCTTCTCAGGCGGGTGCTTCCCCTCCACGTAGCGATTGAGGACCCCCACCCCGTACGTCATGGGTGAGCGGCGGACTTTAATGACGGCCGGGTCCAGGCCAAACAATACGGCGCCCTTCAGGATGGTGAGACCCACGTCATGCGGGATGATGACACGGCACTGATTGATGAACGCTTGCTGCACCGCCTGCTGCAACAACGGCGATTCTGCAAAACCACCAACCAGAAACAAGAACTTCACCCCACTCACCTCCGGCTTCTGGAACAGATTGGCTGAGAAAAACACAGGAGTGAAAAACACAGTGAATGGTTTTGTGAATGAACAGAGAAAATACAACTAAAATCAAAACCTTCTGTGAAAAGATTCACCGATTTCCATGATAAAGTACCAGCAACACAAATACAAAACCTCATTAGTGTTTAGTAAACGTGTAAAGTGTTTAATTCACACAGCTTTCATCCAACATTCACACCTCTTCTAATCGGTTTTAATTGGAATGATGTGTGAATCGTAATGGAAAGAAAACATAGAGAGACCCTGAAGACGTTTTGTATATTTCTAATAAATATAAATATATCATAATTATAATAGATTACTAATGAGTACTTTAAAATACCATTCCCAGCCAGTAGGGGGAGCCTATGGATGATTCTCATTTTCACAACATTGCTTGCCAGCATGCTAAGAAAAAGTCTATTGTCTACAGAGGTCAATAGCTCAACAAACCTGAATCACGAAGAGCAGTGACCTCCTTCCCCCGAAAAGCAGTGACCCCCTTCCTATTAAGAGCAGTGACCCCTCCCCCTGAGGAGCAGTGACCCTTCCCCCTGAGGAGCAGTGACTCCACCCTTTTGATGAGCAATGATCCCTCCATCATAACAGCAGTGACCCTCCCCTTTCAAAAGCAGTGACCCCTACCCTAGAAGAACAATGGTGCCCCCATTTAATAAGTAGTAACCCAGCCTCATAACAGCAGCGACCCCTCCCCCTAAAAAGCAGCCACCCCTACCCCAGAAGAGCAGTGACCCCTCCCCTGAAGAGCAGCGACCCTTCCCCTGAAGAGCAGTGACCCCTCCTTCTTTACAGCAGTACGGCATTTCAATCAGAGAGAGTCAACCTGCAGGCAATCAGCCGGCTGTTTCTATAACTTACATTGCTCAGTTTTATGGTTTCCCAGATTAAATATGTATGAAATGTAATATTCCAAAATAACTGAGCCAACCATTACAGACACATGGAAATAATCAGAGCTGCAATACTCCATCGTCTCTATTCCACCCCCCATCCCCCCTCCTATTGCCCGGACTTACACAAGTGTTCTATTATGTGGTCCATGGTGGGTTTGAAGAGGGCGTTCATGGCGTCGGGGTTCATTCTCAGCATTCCCTGTGAGGACCATTTAACGAAATCCACGCTGCGGGGAGAAGAGGCGTCAGCGGAGAATAACACAATATTTTCATTATTTGGCACATTTTTCTCATTGCTCAGCGCCGGGGCCCCTCCATTATACCTGAGAATGTTTATCTGAGGCTTCCCAGCTGTGATAACATGGCGGCTCCAGGGGAAGGGGGGTATAATATGTGTGGGGGGAGGGAATGCTGAACCATGGCCGGGGGTTGTTCCCGAATTTCATGATCTACCTGAAGCCCTGGGATGGGAATGACAGCCAGGCAATGGACATCAATGGCAGACATATACCAGTGACATGACAGGTACCCTTTAAATTGGAAGGAATGGGGGCGCAATGTGATCTGGGCATAGACAGCGCCATGTGACCCTGAGCTGCCCCGGGGTCTATGTAGAATGCCCCCCCCCACAACTACAGAAGTCCCCAACTCCCCACAATGGGCCTGCCCTGCATTATAGACTCAGCTCTCTGAATACAGGCTCCTATAGTATATCTACCCCCCCCATGGGCACTGCCAGGCTCCTATAGTATATCTGCACCCCCCATGGGCACTGCCAGGCTCCTATAGTATATCTGCCCCCCATGGGCACTGCCAGGCTCCTATAGTATATCTGCCCCCCCATGGGCACTGCCAGGCTCCTATAGTATATCT
>NC_092867.1:637304-641381 GCF_032062135.1 Pyxicephalus adspersus | reverse complement strand
GGCTCCTATAGTATATCTGCCCCCCCATGGCCATTGCCAGGTTCCTATAGTATATCTACCCCCCATGGGCACTGCCAGGCTCCTATAGTATATCTACCCCCCATGGGCACTGCCAGGCTCCTATAGTATATCTGCCCCCCATGGGCATTGCCAGGCTCTTATAGTATATCTGCCCCCCCATGGGCATTGCCAGGCTCTTATAGTATATCTACCCCCCCCATGGGCACTACCAGGCTCCTATAGTATATCTGCCCCCCATGGGCATTGCCAGTCTCTTATAGTATATCTGCCCCCCCATGGGCACTGACAGGCTCTTTTAGTATATCTCCCCCCCATGGGCACTGCCAGGCTCTCATAGTATATCTGCCCCCCTATGGGCACTGCCAGGCTCTTATAGAATATCTGCCCCCCCCCCATGGGGACTGCCAGGCTCTCATAGTATATCTGCCCCTCCCCCCATGGGCACTGCCAGCCTCTCATGATATCTGCCCCCCCATGGGCACTGCCAGGCTCTCATAGTATATCTGCCCCCCCATGGGCACTGCCAGGCTCTCATAGCATATCTGCCCCCCCATGGGCACTGCCAGGCTCTTATAGCATATCTGCCCCCCATGGGCACTGCCAGGCTCCTATAGTATATCTGCCCCCCCCATGGGCACTGCCAGGCTCCTATAGTATATCTGCCCCCCCATGGGCACTGCCAGGCTCCTATAGTATATCTGCCCCCCCCGTGGGCACTGCCAGGCTCCTATAGTATATCTGCCCCCCCATGGGCACTGCCAGGCTCTCATAGTATATCTGCCCCCCCTATGGGCACTGTCAGGCTCTCATAGCATATCTGCCCCCCCATGGGCACTGCCAGGCTCTTATAGCATATCTGCCCCCCCCATGGGCACTGCCAGGCTCTCGTAGTATATCTGCCCCCCCCCATGGGCACTGCCAGGCTCTCGTAGTATATCTGCCCCTCCCCCCATGTACTCACTTGCTCTTGCGCAGTGCATGCTCCACGCTGTGGCCCCGGAATTTCTTGTAATAATCGATGAATGAGAAGGGCAGGGTGATGTTCAGCGGGTTGCTTCTCTCCGGGGCGGCGGCTCTTTTTCGCGACTCGAAGGCGATCATCAGATCCACCCAGGCGGCCGGGCGCTTCACCTTAAACTGATCGATGAAATCGTCTCCAAATATTTTACACAGAAGCTTCTCAAACTCGTAATCCACCCCGAGAGATCCGTACGGTCCCCCTGAGAGAGGAGATTCACCGCGAGTCAATATTCTGTTCACCGGGACCCAAAATACACCTGGCTCATCAGGAACTCAGCACAGCCCCCATAATCACCATGTTAATGGTGTGACAATGTGAGACAAAAATATGGTGACCCAAACCCAGGGGCCCTTTTTTCGGGAATGGGCAACATCGATCTGCCACAGACACACAGACACAAGTGGTTTCAGCGCCATGGCTAGTACCGTGCCCTCTTCTTATTTTAGGACTACACCCCTGCCCAAACCTGGCCCACTCCTAAACATCCGCTGCCTGGCACCTTACCCACACCTGGCCAGGACCTTACCTACCTATCTGACCAACCCCCCAAATTACACCTGGCCCAAACTGAACCAACACCCTACTTACAGCTGGCCAATAAATTACAAACTGAGACAATGACAAGGAGACCCAAACCTGGGCCACACCTGAGCCTGCAATGGAGCTCACACATTCAGGTAATTCAGGAATGACGTCTGTTCATATTTCATTTCCGAATTGTTATTTCTCCCTGACAAAAATGACTAAAGCCAAAATATGGGGGAGGAAAATGTACGGATGGAGTCCTGCCACAAGGTTCAGGTCAGCAGGAAGTCAATGCAGCCTTCCAACCTACACCTGGACCACACCTGGTATACACCTGGGCCACACCAACCAACACCTGGATCACGTTAACCAACACCTGGATCACATTAACCGACACCTTGACCACACCTGAGCCGGCACTGTAGCTCACACAACATTTCGGGCAGGGGTTCTGGAGTCCGTTCCAACCTGCAGGTCCATTGAGGCTGATTGGTGACAATGATGTTCCCCACAAATATTGAGTTATGATTTTACCTTCCTCCAGCTCCGCCCATAACTCTCCAATCACATTCTCCACCATAAAAATTCGGCTCTGACGGTTCCTCCGTGTGTGATCCTTGGCTGTACACAAAAGAACAAAAAATCATTTCCATTATTCTATGTTTTACAATATCAGATTACAGAACACTTTTCACTAATTGCATTTTCCTCAATGGGAAGAAATATGACACTGTCTGAGGACCCTTCCCAGAATACATGGACCAGACCATGTGACCCCTGCCAAGGCACCGGAGACTGAACTGAAACACAATTTAGCATTCTGGAATCTGATGCCTGTCAGTAAAATATAATTTCCAGATAACTGTACAATAGGAATCTGTAATCTGTCTCCTAGCACTGAGAGATTTTTATCTTTACAGACTTTCAGTAAATATCACCTGGTGAATCTTCACATTGATACAATGTAACCATTCACAATTATTCTATGTGGACAGCAGGTGGCGCTCTGCACCCACTGGTGAGACAGCCAGCTCTGTGCCTTGATTGGTGGAAGCTCCTTGGGGGATGGAGGGGATTTCACTATCAGGGTGAATAGAAATATAAAAAACTCTTCTAGCTCTGCTCCCCCCTGCTGTCTCTTCCCACATATCACCAGCTGGGGGCGCCACAATGATCACAGCCTGTCAGGTGCAATCACCACGAGGTGACACATGGAACTCAGCACGCTCCATATGTACCGGCCAATCACTCCACACATTCCTTGGGGCCAATTATTGTGTGTAAACCCCGGCCCTGCCTATACATGGAGCCTTCATCTATCCTGGTCCCTTATTGGATGATAACGTGGCGCGGGAGGAGCAGAGGAACCCCAACATTACCAGAGTCATGTGATCACCAGCACTGCCAGTGATCACCGGCACTGACACTGTGATTACCGGCACTGAAACTGTGATCACCGGCACTGACATTGTGATCACCGGCACTGACACTGTGATCACCGGCACTGACACTGTGATCTCCGGCACTGACATTGTGATCACCGGCACTGGCACTGTGATCACCGGCACTGGCACTGTGATCACCGGCACAGACACTGTGATCACCGGCACTGACATTGTGATCACCAGCGCTGACAGTGATCACCGGCACTGACATTGTGATCACCGGCACTGACACTGTGATCACCGGCACTGACATTGTGATCACCGGCACAGACACTGTGATTACCGGCACTGACATTGTGATCACTGGCACTGACATTGTGATCATCGGCACTGACATAGTGATCTCCGGCACTGACATTGTGATCTCCGGCACTGACATTGTGATCACTGGCACTGACATTGTGATCACTGGCACTGGCACTGTGATCACCGGCACTGACATCAGGGATTGACCAACACGTCCAATCTATCTACATTATCCTGAAATTGTTTTCTTATGATCAGTCAGCTGCTGACAGATTTAGGTCAAATGGTGAGGAAAAAGGAAAAGCAAAATGTTCGGTGACCCTGGGCTGTTTGAGAGGGGTAAAGGAGGCAATTGTTATTGCCCCAGGGGGTAAGTGCTGGGGCAGATTCGGCTCTTTAGGTTGCAGACTTCCCTATACATGGAATCGGTTATTGCCCGGTGGGTGTGGATGTGACCGTGGTCCCGTACTGACCTGGATCGGTAGGGCTGACCCCATTGATGGCGGCCTTGTTGCTGAGGTCGATCATCTGGTGGAGGCGCAGTTTGCGGCAGTAGATGGAGGCCGCCTCAGGTTCTAGCGCAATGATCAGCTGCTCCGGGGTATCAGGAGATGCCAGTCCTGCCTGTAAATGGAGAGAACAATTAGAGCCATGGGGCATGATGGAATCACATGGGATGTGTGTGCTGTAATATCTGTCATAACCTCTAGGTGGGGTATGGGGGCCACCATGTCTGACCTCCTTGTGAAATACCAACCGCCTGGCTATCATTGGCTCCAACACATGAAAGTAAAGGTGAACATTACTAATAATGAAATG
>NC_092867.1:632866-636518 GCF_032062135.1 Pyxicephalus adspersus | reverse complement strand
CAGGTACCCCACCCCTTGAGTAATGTAATACCATGTAATGTACTGCACATGCATGCTGTGACCCCCATTGTTGCAGTGCAGCCTCATGTTGTCACCCTGAGCAGGACTTTCCATATGACTTTGCATATTTGTATTTTAATGTTGAATATTAGACATCCCCTGCAGTGTCCCGAGGTACTGAAAGCTTCTAAGTCTTGACAATTGTCTCCTTTATTGCACCCATGTAAGTTCCCCATGACAATGGTAACTGGGACATATTGAGGGGGTGAATCTCCCCAACATGGACACATCGGTAATACCTGGCAGGGGTTCTAATCCATCCAATAACATACCAGAAAATGTTTTCTATGCATACACTGTAGGTGAGCGGCTCATATCAGTACCTACAGAGCACAAGCAGGTGAATATAATCATGACGGATTATATGGGGGACATGTATTCATTCTGTGTGTAACACGTTCCCTCTGCACATTCCCTCCATTGCTGCGATCGCTCGGTGGACCCCGCAGTCAGCGCTCGGAATGCGGACGCCATTGTGGGGCTCTTCACTCTTCTCCATATTATTATTGATATCTCTTCGCAGTTAAGCCATTTCGCTCTTCACTTTCCATTCTACAATTCTGGCGTTTATCTGGAGATTGTAATGGGCGTCTGCTAAGAGGTTTGGAGGGTCATTGTCAGAGGCGACGTCTTGCTTACATCTGGGGAATGAAGTGTTGATGAGACGCTCGCAGAGCATTACGCCCGGGAAGCTTCCAGAATGCGTTCATTGTGTGCGGGGCCCTCACAAGCCATTAGCCCCCATTGCCTTGTGTCTGGAGGGGTCTCTCAATGTGAGCTTTGTTTGATGCATACGAAGCTTTGAAAGGGAGACGCGCCATAAATCCCGATTATAAAAGCCTCTTCCATCGCCTAATGAGAAGCCAGCGAGGGGAGCGCTCGGCAGAGGCGCGGGGGGCTTCCATTAAGGAAAATACAAAAATAAAAATCAATTCTTGTCATTGTGATGATTGGTTATATAAGAAGAATCCGACGTAACATTATCCATGGAAGGACGATATTCCTGACACCATAACATGGAATGTAACCGGAGGAGGGCCCGATATCTGGGGGTTTATGGCCGATCTCCAGACAGATCCATTGGCCAGAATCCCACAGATAAAGAATCACCAACAGGTGCCGGCCTGGTTCTAAGTGTGTCCGGACTTTTCCAGAACCAGCAATAATGTTACACCACGGACTGCTGGGACCCCGAATATGGCCAGAGGACCCAGACAGACCCATACAGGAGAAAGGCCATGGGGCCAATATCCAGGGGGTCAGGGGGTAAAAAACCCATCCTGAAATAAGGAGCCAGAGATCAGGAATTAGGGACCAGGACCAAAATGAGGCGGGAATCTTTGTGGCAGGTTGGAAGCCAAGCCAGGGGGTAGAGGGAGAGGTAGGAAACCATCCTGAAATATGGAACCAGACAGAGAGGACGGGAGGCCGGGGGCAGGAATCATAGAAGACTAAGCCAGGGGTCAGGAGCCAAGAAAAGGTAAGGGACCAAGCCAGGGGTAAGGAATTGCAGAGATTGGTCACAAGCCAGGAGTAAGGAATTGCAGAGAGGGGGAGGTGAGGATGAAGCCATCTAGCAGAGTCAGGAATGGGAATAAGGGTTTGCAGGGTACAATCTGCTCTGCAATCATACAGAATGGGGGTCGGGGTACGAAGACTTTCAATATGCTCATAAATTGCCCCCACCTGATAACATTTTTGCATGTTTGGGGCCATGTTTTACCCATTGAACTTTAATTCCCACAAGCAGACGGGGCTGCATCCAATCACACCGAGCCACGCGGGGTCCCGATCTAATTATCAAATGATTTGTATTTCTGCTCATCCAGTCCTGAGAATTACACAGACTGTCTGCTGACCATGCAGCATTTTCTACACCGCTCGCTCCTGGGATATAAATTATATGGCTGCTCATCCCTCTTTGTCCTTGTCGCTTCCTCAGGAGCTGTGTGATGGCTGCAGGGGCCCCCAAGGGCCACACGCTGTTTGCTATCTTTTCCTAGCCTTGCGGTCCATTAATGGCAGATGGTGACCTGCACATCAGATTACAGATGAATCTCTGGCAGCCTGGCAGGGTATAAATCTGTTTCTATCACCCGTCTGGGGCCCGGGGTTAATGGATTGGATGGTCGCTAAGTGCTTGTATGAGATTTCCTGGCAGAGACACCTCCCCCCCCCCCATCAACCAATAGGATGGCGCTGAGATTGGCATCCGAGTGGTGACGTTATGAGATGATGGCGTAGGTGAGAATATTGTGCAGAGCCGCCCATCCTTCTACCCTGCCATGGGGACAATGTGCCGTAACCCATAGCAACTCCTTCTAACCCAATGATTGCTATGGGTGTCAGGCCTTCACACAATACTTTGTGCCATGCTTCCTGTCGGCAGACTTACCTTGTACGCCGCCTGTCTCATGAACTGCTTGGCTGGCTGCTTCCAGATGGCGGGGACGGTGATGACCCATCGGACCTCATTGTGGTCCATCTCACAGCCGGCCTGGTCACTCAATTCCTGCGGGAAGAGAAGAATGTAATTACCCCAACCAACCATACACAGTACAATTCTGATTGATGGAGTTTACACAATTTATCTGCTGGTCTAAACACATCCTGCAGGGCGGCGCTCTTGTGCCATAACCTTTCATAAGAACCAATGAGTCACCCAATCGAAATTGTACATGTATGGCCAGAAAATCCGTGCCAATATTTCCTTGTATTTCCCCCCCACCCTGGGTATTTATTGGTTAATATGATTATATGGGGGAACTCCTCTCACCTTTAGTGCTTGCTCCTTGAAGTATTGCAGCGCGTAGGCGAAGATCTCCAGAGCTTTCACTTTCTTGCCGTTGGCAGCAATGAGATCGGTTTCCATAGTGAGATCCTAAGTGTGGGGGGGAGAAGAATTCCTTATACGGTGGGGGCAAAATATCTGCAATTATTATTATTCCATGGAGTCAGATTGCGGCATCGGAGCAGCCGTACAATTATTATACAGATAATAAAGAATAATTAGCAGAACTCGGGGGAAAGCTTTACTTACCCTTATACTGCCCCCACTAGTTTAGGAGTAAAAGGTATCTTACCCATCCTGCACCACCAGTCTGACAGCACCCCCTTCAGGCCAGGCCAATTAGAAGGATAATGCTGAGGCCCCGCCCACAATTAAGGGTGAATGGTGAAGGAGCCAATGAAAAGATAATTATACTCCAAATCTGTCCACCCCCGCTGGCATTACCGACCCCTTACAGTCAGGAAAGTCACTAACGGGGTAAATAAGGGATTTCCACAAAGACCAATCTTCAAGACCATAGGATGGGTAAACAGGGGGTGAGTATACAAGGGATGGGTACACAGGGGATGGGTATACAGGGGATGGGTATATGGAGGATGGGTATACAGAGGATGAGTATACAGAGGATGGGTATATAGGGGGTGGGTATACAGGGGGTGAGTATACAGGGGGTGAGTATACAAGGGATGGGTATAAAGGGGATGGGTATATGGAGGATGGGTATATAGGGGATGGGTACACAGGGGATGGGTATACGGAGGATGGGTATACGAAGAATTGGTATACAGGGGATGGGTATAC
>NC_092867.1:623344-632686 GCF_032062135.1 Pyxicephalus adspersus | reverse complement strand
ATGGGTATACAGGGGATGGGTATACAGGGGATGGGTATACGGAGGATGGGTATACAGGGGATGGGTATACGGAGGATGGGTATATAGGGGATGGGTATACAGGGGATGGGTATACGGAGGATGGCTATACGGAGGATGGCTATACAAGGGATGGGTATACAGAGGATGGGTATATAGGGGATGGGTATACAGAGGATGGGTATATAGGGGATGGGTATACAGGGGATGGGTATATAGGGGATGGGTATACAGGGGATGGGTATACGGAAGATGGGTATACGGAGGATGGGTATACAGGGGATGGGTATACGGAGGATGGGTATACGGAGGATGGGTATACAGGGGAGGATGGGTATACAGGGAATGGGTATACAGGGGATGGGTATACAGGGGGTAAACGGAGGATGGGTACACAGGGATAGATGAGATGAGGCAATGTCACCAATCCATGCAATGGCGCACTCACGGTACTGCTGTGCAGTTTCATCTTGAACTTCTCGAAGTACAGCCAGTGTTTGGACTCGCTGGGGTCCAGGTCATGGTAGAAATCTCTGGCGGCAAACCCAAAGCTATGAAACTTTCTGTCCGGCATAAGGAGCATTGTGGTCGGGGTCTTCTGATTGGACACTCCAGGGTCTCCGCCCTCCCATCGCCTGCAGGTGAAGCCAGAATTTCCCATCAGTCTATAAACATGGTCACTGCGCTACTTCTATTCTCCATTTATTACATTGCTTTATTCCTCTTACCTGACTGCTAGGACATTTTATTGTTACTCATTCTGACTCCTTCTCTTCTCTGCAACCCCCTCCCCCAGACTGGTGTACCCCAATAATTATTCCTCATACATCATTCCTAAAGTTTTGGCATTCAGTTTCAGCGCTTTGTCAGAGTGGTTAGCACTCTGGTCTATTCAGCGCTGGGTCCCGGGTTTAAATCTGGGCCAGGACACTATATGCTAATGTTAATTGTCTTCCCCCCAAAATTGACCTTAACCTGTAATTATGACTATGGAGGGACATTAGATTGTGAGCTCCTTGTGATTTCCTCTTATATGGCAGGACTCATCTCCCGATATTCTGATCACAGCTATCATCCTCACATAAAGGATTTCTCTTATGTTTACCCCTGAAGAAGCCAACAAGCGAAACGCGTTTGGAGTTCTTTGTTTTTTCTTCCTTTTTGTTAATCTTTAATGGCATCACTAGAGAATCTATGTATAGATACCGGTCAGGAACACGCCGGGTATTCAAACAGGGTATGACCTAAACTTTCTGATTTTGTTGTTATATGTAACCTATGAACTATCAATAAAAACCGTATCGCCAACCCTAATACCCCATCGTCGTTTCTTTTCATTGTTTCCTGGTAAATGATTGGTTTTGGTTGAATCACATGATTGGTTCCAGGTTAGTGAATCAGGAACTATGGAAGCCGAAAACAAACGGCAGCTGATAATTGGTTTATCTCCTCCCTTCCCCCATCTGTTCAGCGCTCACCCACCTGGCTGTGCCCATACACAACTGCCCCCTTCAGCCGAGCACTTACCCTGACCTGGGTCCCCCTCCCCATCTACCCCCCACCCCATTGGATCTCTATTAATGTGTATACAATGTATTTAATATTGTACATCGTTACAGAAGATGTAGGCGCTATATAAGTCATTATTCACAAACGCTTGGTTATGATTATTGTAGACTCGATTCACAAAGCTTTCCCCGGGGTAACAATCAATATTTATTGGCCATGTGACTGTAATTTTGTGAATGTCTCTGTTTGAGGTTTTATTACGAATTGTTTCTATAATGGCCGGCGCGACGAGTTATAAATCAGGAAATCCATTCCAGGAAGGATGAACAGATAAAGGGGCCACTGGAAAGCTTTTAATCGATCAGCCGGAGGTGGATGAGACCCCCATTACTCTCACAGATCCCCCACCTTCTCCACCCATGCCCAGCCCTGCTGCAATCCTCCCCTGAGTGCGGCCAGAGAGGTTCCTATCTGTAGTATGTTTCTGCAATGAAGCGTCAGCTCTTGAGCCAAGCACAGAATGCCTAATCTGCCACAGTTCCAAAAGTTCTTTGTAACAATGTGGAGATAAAAACCAAAAGCCTTTCACAGCCCAGCTGGGGGACCTCAGAGCATGCAATGGTCACTTTCTATCACATTCTATTTGCCTGGCCAGGAACAAGCATGCAGCCAGTGAGGAAAAATCAAACTCAGAGCTCCATCCGCATACTTGTGCCATTGTACAATGTATGGAAGCCATTGGATGAGCATGGGATCCAGGCACCCAGCATGTCTGGAAGCAGGGACGACCTTAGTGCAGGTTTGGCTCTCCTGTCTCTGGCACTGCCAGGTAAGATGGCATTTTCTGGTGGATGGCCTCACTCAGTGCAGAGCTCTCAGTCATCACAGCAGACTGGCAGGAGGTGCAATGGCTGCCACAGCGGCCATTTCTAATAATCCTCTGCATGTGGTGAGTGACGACCCCGAGGATCAAATCACCTTTTTCCTTCCCATAATCCTCTGCATGTGTTGAGTGACACCCCTGAGGACCAATCATCTACTTCCTTCCCATAATCCTCCTCATATGGTGAGTGACACCCCTGAGGATCAATCATCTACTTCCTTCCTCCCTTCCCATAATCCTCTGCATGTGGTGAGTGACACCCCTGAGGATCAATCACCTACTTCCCTCCCATAACCCCCTGTAAACATGGCGCTGCTCTTGATAAAGTGATGATAAAGCGTCCTCTCCCAGCAGGCAGACCTCGTTGCCACACGTCCCCCTCCCATCTTGGCTCCGGCAGAGACGTGACACCATTTCTATCCGGCTGCAGATGGTCTCCCTCCCCCATGGCCGGTGCTGCACTGCAGTTATTACCTCATGATATGAATACATTCCGGCTCCTTGGAGAAGCTGTAGGCGTATCCGCTGGATGTGGTGCCAAAATCAATGGCAACCACCACCGAGAAGTTCTGTTCCTCCGCCGAGCCGGCATCCGAATCCTTCTGTAAGAGCAAATCAGGAGAATTAACCCCTTCATACCCGCCATGCCCTCCAGGAACCAATCAAGACCCTTACAAGGGTACCCAACCTCTGAGCCCCCTCTGCCCTAATAAAGTGACGTGTCAGCAACTTTACCAATATGAATAAATTCCTGACGTGTCCCCATAATTTGTAAGGCATTTCCTCCCTGGAGGTCCTGTGGTACTATCTACCAGGAAAGAAGAAATTGCCATTTAGATGTTATATGAAGATGTCCAGGAAGGGCCCTCATGGACTAAGTGTGGGCTTCTATGGAGTTTGGGTCTCATGAGAGGTGCCGGTGCCCCATACAAGCTGTCATAGTGCCCAGGGCAGAGGGCACATTCGGGGTGAAGGTTACCGGCCTCCTCCAGGTATCGGGGGCTCAGGTTTAACGTTAGCTATGGGCACCACCGGTTCTTACAATGATTCTCCATTGGCCACCTATGGAGACCTTGCAGGTGGGCAGATGTGTGAGCAATGGGGGGAATTTTCTAGGAACCTAGCTGCAGTATTCTACTCTATCTGTAGGGGGCGCACTATTTTTCCTTGTGACCCTATAGTTGGGGTATTATAGTAATTCAGACAATTAGGTGAATTATGTCAGAAAGAAGTCTGTCTCTCCTTATATTCCTCAGATTTGAATATTTGATGTATGAATGTTAGATTTCCGTAATTCACCTCCAGATTCACTGTAATGTACAGCGGGGTATCTGCCCCTTAGTTAGGTTGCAGACAGACTTTTGTAACATAATTGTCATTTTCGGGTCCCCACCATCAGCACCTCGGATGCAGAAAGTGAATATTAGGATAACAGAATACAGAAAGAATAGAAAAATCACAGATTCTGTACATAGACTCCGGGGCCCCTTATAGAGGACAATAGGGGCCAAATAAAAGCCCATTGTAGCCCCCTCCCCATCCCATGCCATGATTCTATGACAAGGCTACTTACCGTAGCGATGTGTGAGGGTGACAGCGGCGTTATTCCCGGATCCCCCAGACTCCGCGCCGGTGAGGAGTAGGCGGAGGTGGAAATTCTCTCTGCAACAAAGAACAAAGAGACAGACTGTCAGCTCTTGGGACTAGAGCTCACAATGCCTCTGCAAACCCCCATACCCATAGGTGGTCTGCCCTGTATAATGAACTCCCCAGGACTAAGCCACACCCACAATCACCCCGCACCTTATACAGGTAACCCCGCCCATACCGATGGGATGAATTTAAAACAATACAGAGCAAATATTGCTGCAAGCCGACCAATCAGAAATCTACAGCTCTCTAGCTACAACAGGGTGACAGGATGGGGTTGATGGAATGGGGGTAACAGGACATTTCATTAGCTCCAATGTAAGAGTTGGCTTCGCTTCTATTCTTTGAACCCTGACATCAATATTTAGTTTTGGGGCTCCCTCACATGGTTGGTGTTCATGCTGCCTTTCTATGGGGGGTCTCTACTGGCCTGCACATACCTGCCACTTCCTGGGCTTATTGCCCCCATATTTCAAATTGTCCTTGTTTAATTACCCAGAATTAAAGACCCCAGATGGTGATTGGGTGACACCACTGAAGGAGCAGCACCAATGAGGGGATTAGGAAAGGCAACAAATACAGTGATTCATCTCTGTCACCATCTGTGGACCTCTGTGGGATGAGGCGGGGGGGGTTCAGTAAACCCTCATTATCCTCAGAACTTCAATAACCAATCAGCAATGAGTAGGATAAATACAGAGGGGCAATGACCACATAAAACGCTTCCTGCCCCCCCAAACCCTGTGGTCAGTAGGCAGCTGCCTGTTGTGTCAGACCGGCCTACGCAGGGTGTCCCCGGTGGGGGGGGGGATGTTTAATGAATGAGCTGCGCAGACATTAAATGTTTGATTTATATCCTGCAGCATCTAGAATATTGTCTGTGGGGTGAGGCCCATAGTGGAGACTTTGTGATTGGCTGATTACAGGGTAACAGAAACCTACTCTGTGATTGGCTGTAAATATATATGACCTGTGCTATGGAGCCAATCAGATCACTGTAAGGAAAGGACCACCCAATGGCACGAGGTATGGACTCATGGGCGGAGTTTTCTTAGAAATAATAAAATTTCATCTGCATTGAAGCTGTGGGCTGGTCATGGGCATGCTGGGAGTTATAGTACTGCAAAAGTTTATTCCAGCAATACAACCGCACTATTCCAATAACCGTGTAACGTGATTGGTGGAAAGAACGGCAACCGAGAAGCTCAGGGAGGAGTCAGAGGTCTCCCCCACTTCTGACAATCGCTGGAAGGGAAAAAGTTAAAGTATCTTTAAATCCAATCACTAAAATCTCATACAATCAATATAAAAAATATTTTAAGTCCTTGTAAATCCACATTTTCTGATCCTGCCATGAAGATTCTTGTTCAGGCACTACCTGTTATAAGGTGACAACGCTCTCTCCCAGTCTTCCAATTGACCTGTTGTGTTGTCACTGAGACTACAAGTGGCTATAGTTTTGAATCAAGACTTTCTGATTGGTTGCTGTGGGCTCTGTTAGGGCCTGTGTGGGTGGGGTTTGTGTCAATGACACCTCCAAGATCATTCAGAACTGATTGACAGGTGCATGTGACCTGCAGCTGACCTCCTTCTGAGCTGTGTTTCTGCAGACTTGTACAAGAATACAAAACCCATCTGATGTGATCAAAGGCAACACCGGCCCCCTGGGCCCCGAGAAGCCTACTTGCTTTGCATAGAATTGTTATGTGAGATCCCCGCCCTGGTTGGGTTCTGTCTGGAAGGCCTCCGGCTGTGTAGCATCTCCCTGGAAGGTCACCCTGGAAGACTGATGACTTCCTGCAATCCTTCCATTACAGAATGTCTCAGCTGTTGTCACTCTGACCTTCATACCGGGGAGGAGGGATGCAGCAGAGACACAAATGGAGTCCCAGTCTGTCTGGTTCATTTTCTAGGGGGTTCTGTGACTTATTCTGCAGAGGTGACCCCAGTTTATGCAGATGGGGGAAGAGTGTACGATCACCCCAATTCATTGGACCTGGGGTAATGGGATGGACAGCAGGTTGTCATACACCTACCCCCGGATGGGGCAGACACCGCACAATGCAGCATATTGGGGAGGACAGAGGGTGGGCGGTAATAGGCAACCAGACATTTTATATCCGGTGACATCTCCGGGGAGGAATATTATCGATTCAGATCATTATATCCGCCTGCAGAGCCCCCCCTTACCCTGCCAGCTGTCCTGACTACAATGCACTGCAAGGTGCAATCTTATCATAATGCACCAACCACCAGGGGCAGACAAAGGACTACAACTCCCAGCAGGAGGTGGCATGGGACTACAACTCGCAGCAGGTCTTGGGATGGGACTACAACTCTCAGCAGGCAATTACATGGAACTAGAGCTCACATCAGTCTATAGCAGAATTATTTATAGTTCATCTCTAGAACAAATTCATATTATATGAAACCCCAACCCCCCCTCTGGCCCTTTATTTTACCCCAATATGTCTAGTTTACAGCTTTCCTCCATTTGTACCCCCACTATACCCTAACCCCCCACTTCATCTTTTTTACCCCTTGTCTGCCCTCTCCTCCACATTAGCCCTATTTTGGGGCTTAGTGTAAAGAAATTTACCCCTCAAATGTCTTTGTATCAGCAGAAATAAAGGAAAGTACTGAAGTGGCCCCTGGCAATCAGGTAATTTTTTCATTTTCCAATGCCAGTCCTGGATGTGACTGGGGTGCTGGGGGTGACACAGCCTGGAGTCTCTCAATGAATTATAAAGTGTGCCAGTCTTTTCCTCGGTCTGAGCGGTCAGGACACCTACCACACCTGGGCTGTCCATCTGCACTCCTCGGGGGTGGGACTTGCACACAATGGTATTATTATTTTGGGGTTCTATATAGATTGTGTTTATTGGGGTTAAATAAAAATAAATCCCCCCCAACGTATCACCTCCGATCTCACTGCTGATTGGACACAACAGACCCTCTGCAGTGATTGGTAGATACAAGTCATGTGATCTGCAGCAGAATGGCAACATTGTATTTTATGTGAGGAAGAGAAACTTTCCCATCTTTATAATAAAATGATGTGACAATGCCGCCATCGCCCCGATTCATTAAATAAGGGGAAATGTATCCATCGCTCTGCTATGATGTCTTCCCGGCATTCAAATCCTGTTTATTAATATTATTATTATTATTATTATTATTAATAATAATAATAAAAATAAAAAAAACATTTTTGCTGATTCAGCTTTATACAATTTATTGGTTGATTTGAATGTGAATTGGACAATCCAGATCTGAGCATTGTCGGGAAAAAGTTCAGAGTTAGAGCAATTCCCCCCCCCCCCCCCCGGGCACAAGGGCCGCACAAATGGTGATAGTAAGCTGGGCCGGTGTGATTTCACCAATATTGCCACGTCAAGCCGACTCACCATGTGCGCTGATTGTATGTAACGCGTGGAAATTGTCACAAATCCGGTCTGTCCACAAATCTAAAAATATACGAACGATTTCTAGAGTGCAACACAACAGGGGGGCCCAGCCCCTGAGCCCCCCTAAACCAGGGCCACACCTGGGCCGTCTCATACAATTCCAATCCCTGCAACCGATGACAGAAAAAATCCCAAAAGGAACAAAACCGATCACCGGCAATCTGATACCACAAACCAGAATATTCACCCATTGACACCACCAACCTGTGTGAACAATACTTTCACTGATATTCAGTCCAGTCTATAGGCGATTGTCCAATCAGATTGTAAGGTGTGTGGTCAGATAAGACAACATTTATATCTCAGCACTCAGCATGTAGTCAGAGGACCCCATTGGGCAATGCAATAGAGGGGCCATCTGCCAGATCTAGGGGCCCCTATAGGCCCAAAACAAACTCCTCGAGGGCCAAGTTTATTCAGGCGCTGAAGCAACCACATCCCAAACTGCTGACTCATGATTGATGCAAGTCACATGACCGACCCCCGCTGACATACCTGAGGACCCCCAACAAACCCAACCCCCACCCCGTACACATCACCTTACAGAGAAGCTGAGGATGGGAAACTCAACCCAAAGTGCCCTGAATGAAAGTGTCACTTCCCCAGTTGATTGTGTCTCTGCCCCTCCCACATCATAGAGATATCCCCCAGTAGTTTTTGTCTCTGCCCCTCCCACAATCGGGAAATTTCCCCCAGAAGTTTGTGTCTCTGCCCCTCCCACAATCAGGAAATTTCCCCCTGAAGTTTGTGTCTCTGCCCCTCCCACATCGGGGAAATTCCCCCCCAGTAGTTTCTATCTCTGCCCCTCCCACATCGGGGAAATTCCCCCCCAGTAGTTTGTGTCTCTGCCCCTCCCACAATGGAGAGATTTCCCCCCCAGTAGTTTGTGTCTCTGCCCCTCCCACAAGTGGGAGATTTCCCCCAGTAGTTTGTGTCTTTGCCCCTCCCACAATGGGGATATATTCCCAAGTTGTTTGTGTCTCTGCCCCTCCCACAATAAGGAGATTTCCCCCAGTAGTTTGTGTCTTTGCCCCTCCCACATTAGGGAGATTTCCCCCAGTAGTTTTTGTGGTCTGCCTTTCCCACAATTGGGAGATTTCCCCCAGCAGTTTGTTTCTCTCCTCCTCCCACAATAGGAAGATTTCCCCCAGTTGTTTGAGCCTCTACCCTTCCCACAATAGTGAGATTTACCCGCGTAGTTTTTGTCTCTGCCCCTCCCACATCAGGGAGATTTCCCCCAGAAGTTTGTCTCTCTGCCCCTCCCACAATGAGGAGATTTCCCCTAGTAGTTTCGGTCTCTGCCCTTCCCACAATAGGGGGATTTCCCACAAAAGTTTTTTTCTCTGCCCCTACCACATCTGGGAGATTTCTCCCTGTAGATTTTGTCTCTGCCCCTCACACAATGGGGAGATTTCCCCCAGTAGTTTGTATCTCTGTCCCTCACACAATAGGGAGATTTTCCCTAGTATTTTGTTTATCTGCCCCTCCCACAATAGGGAGATTTCCCCCAGTATTTTCTGTCTCTGCCCTTCCCACATCGGAGAAATCCCCCCCCCCCAGTAGTTTGTGTATCTTCCCCTCCCACAATAGGGAGATATTCTCCAGTTGTTTCTGTCTCTGCCCCTCCCACAAGTGGGAGAATTCCCCCAGTGGTTTGTGTCTCTGCCCCTCCCACAATGGGGAAATTTCCCCCAGAAGTTTGTGTCTCGGCCCCTCCCACAATGGGCAGATTTCCCCCCAATAGTTTTCGTCCCTGTCCCCTCCCACATCAGGGAGATTTCCCCCATTAGTTGTTGTCTCTGCCCCCTCCCACAT
>NC_092867.1:620044-621266 GCF_032062135.1 Pyxicephalus adspersus | reverse complement strand
AGTTTGTGTCTCCGCCCCTCCCACAATGGGGAGATTTCCCCAGTAGTTTGTGTCTCCGCCCCTCCCACAATGGGGAGATTTCCCCCAGTAGTTTGTGTCTCCGCCCCTCCCACAATGGGGAGATTTCCCCCAGTAGTTTGTGTCTCCGCCCCTCCCACAGTGGGTAGACCCCCCCCCCCATTACACTTTCTTTACTTTGTTCTTAGTTTATTATTCATTGAAATTCTTTAGTAATATTTTCAGATTTTTAACAATTTCCTATATTATGGGGGCGGGGTTATGTCCAGGGACACGCCCCTTTGTTGTCTCTTTGTTGTCTCTATGTTGTCTCTATGGGAGGAGTCATGGTGTCCTATTTTCTGTGTCAGAGATGTTTTTAGGTGATTGGCTGACAATTTTCCTTTTCCTTCCCCGCATGGGCTGGTCATGTGACTATAGAGACCCGCCCACACAGGAAGTTACCAGTGTCAGGTGATGGTCTCAGTTGTGTAGAGTTTGTGTGACCTGGGATTGGGCGGAGTTGCACTTTATGATGGAAGAGATCAGAGTGTATATGATGATCCATGGACAGCACTGTGACTTCCATGATCAGGGCCCTCTGCTGGTTGTCGGGGTGAACAGCCGGGGGTTCTATACAGTGCCCAGGGCTGCATTCATGGCCTCCCCTTAGGGCTGAGGAGTTACAGGGGGCGGATCCAATGTGTGTGAATATTGTGGTGAATCCCAAGAAGTAGAAATGAATGCAGGGTCCTCAGACTCTTTATATCAGTCATGCACTCTGATTGGATGAAATCTGAGCTCTCTATTAGGGGGATGTTTACATTCCAGAAGGAAGCAGAGGGCCCTCTGCACCCCCCACATGTATGCTGTGATCAGACGACAGATTGCTCATTGTACCTCACCCCTGCCTATGGTGGAGACATTCCACTCCTCCATCCCTCTGTACACAGCCTGCAGCTCTCAGTCCAAGGCTGCCCTGGCACTGTGATGTGTAACAAGCATGCAGCAAGTGAAGTCTGAGGATGACAACCTTTCACATCCTGTAGACTGTGTAATCCCCTCCCCCAGTAATTGTGTGACTATGATTGGCTGACTCAATACAGAACTGACACTGATCCGTAATTCTGCCTCTTCCATGTGCAGGCCCCTCCCACCAGCCATGATCAGCTTGCATTGCATAGAGAAGTGCAGGGATGGTGTCACATAACCTTCAATATAATTT
>NC_092867.1:617857-618932 GCF_032062135.1 Pyxicephalus adspersus | reverse complement strand
GGACATTAGAGTGTCAGCTCCTCTGTACAGAGACTGATGGGACTGGCTCAGTGTTCTCTGTACAGCACCATGGTATATGTCAGAGCTATATAAATGTATATTAATAGTGTGTGACTGTGGGGGGACATTAGAGTGTCAGCTCCTCTGTACAGAGACTGATGGTATTGGATGATTTTTGGTGCACAGATAGGTGATAGCCCCTCCCCCTGCACCTCTCTGTAGGTATAAATGAATTGCTGGGTCCCATTGTGTAGTAAGATGCAGTGATGTGCTATTCCCCTATGCAGCCAGTAGATGGCGCTATCTGCATGGGGTAGGATTGCAGTACATTGTGCACTAATTCCCATCCTTGCAGCAGGTGACTGAGGCCGGAGGGGATTATTGGAGGCGCTCAGGCTGCATCCTGGGGAGTTAATTATAAGGGCGTTAATCCCCGACAGGTTACCCGGACCCTTCCACTTCCCCAATTACAGTTCTCTGTGTAATGTACAATAAGGATTGAATAGAACGCAGGGCATGCTGGGAGACCTGTATATACTGATATATAATATTTCCTGTTAGTGGTTCCCTCCATATTGTGCTTCCTCCAAACGCCTGAAATCCCCACCGCTGCTTCTCCGATCTCCCCAATCCACCATGGTGACCCCCTGTCCTTGGATTGGTACTCCAGTCATTGGATGATGGGTCCCTCTATGGGGGGTATATAACGTGTGTACGGCCTCCATGGGGGGTATATGGCGTGTGTACGGCCTCCATGGGGGGTATGTAGCGTGTGTACGGCCTCTATGGGGGGTATATAACGTGTGTACGGCCTCTATGGGGGGTATATAACGTGTGTACGGCCTCTATGGGGGGTATATAACGTGTGTACGGCCTCCATGGGGGGTATATAACGTGTGTAAGGCCTCCATGGGGGTATGTAGCGTGTGTACGGCCTCTATGGAGGGTATATAGCGTGTGTATGGCCTCTATGGAGGGTATATGGCGTGTGTACGGCCTCTATGGGGGTATATAGCGTGTGTACGGCCTCTATGGAGGGTATATAGCGTGTGTACGGCCTCTATGGGGGGTATAT